>NW_015165239.1:1651436-1657301 GCF_001447785.1 Gekko japonicus | reverse complement strand
TGCCCCGGCCTCGCTCGTCTCTTCCCCCCCATCTGAAGCGAGCGCTGGTGGCTGCAGCCGCCGGGCCTCGCTCGTCTCTACCCCCCCTCTCTGAAGCGAGGCCTGGCGGCTTGCAGCCACCTGGGCCTCGCTGGGCCCAGGCTCCCTGCCCGGCCAGCCGGGCCACTGGCTTGGAAGCGGCGGCGGTGAGACCGTCTGCAGAGCGTTCCCCAATATTTTTTCGAGTTTTTAGATTTTTGTGCACACCTGGGGACTGTCCCAAGTGTGCACAAACATCTCCCTCCCCCCCCAGGTGCCCCCGATGCGCAGATTTAGGTATCCGCACACAGGGGGCGCCTTTCGGTATTAGATATATAGATCATCAAGGCACCAATTGAACCAGAAAAAAGGTTTTTATCTATCAGTTGAGTATCAGGACCTATTCCCCTTTGCTGGATTGCGCTGAAAAGCTGTGTCACAACTCACAGTTCTGAAAGTATTTTAAAGGGTTCACAGGTGCTTTTGCTGGTAGCTTACAAAGTCTTCTTAAAGAGACAGTCAATTTCAGGCAGTAGTTCATCTATTTAGTATACTCCAAATAATGAAAGCAATATATCCAATACATTTTCACAAGAAACATGAATAGTCTAAAGATTGATTCAGTCCTGTAGGATATAGTGATTTCAGTTTGAAAATGCATTTAGCCTCTCTTTGCAATAAATGTCTTGTACATCCACAGTTATATTCATTACCTATATATCTGTAAATTACAAAATATCTTAAAGATTCCACATAATGTTTTTCCAAAATAAAATGGTTTGTCAAAGGAGCCTCCTGAATACCTGAACATATTTGTGAGACATATTCAAGAATCCTTGTTTTAACAGGTCTCATACTACAGCCAACATAGGTTTTCTTACATGGACATAACATTAGATAAACACATCTACGGCTGTTACAATTGTTAAAAGTGTTTAATCTATTTTTTACTCCACTTGTCTGATCTGTATATTCTTTTAAAGTGAGTGCATAGATCTGACATAAATGTCACTTTGTATTTGTTTTTTATGAATACCCGAAGGTACACTTTGATTATTTTTTTCCATTGTACACTACAAACATACCTGAAAAAGAAACAATGCATAACACTAACAAACATAAAACATATAACAGGAGGCTTATATTCCCTATTCTATGCTTCAATTATCTATTTGTTCCGTTTCTAAACTCATTGTCTATTTTACTAGCTTTATCTTTTCTGTGTTCTCAAATTTCCATCAAGTTATTATGCAACATCCATCTTGGTAAAATGTTCATTTTTATTGTAGCTATTCTTCCCATCATAGAAAGTTGCAGATTTTCCATTTATCCAGATCTTGTTTAGTTGCTTGTAATAAGGCTTTATAATTGTCTTCATAGAGTGTATTGCATTTATTTGTAACCGTAATTCCTAAATACTTTGCTTTCTTTACTGTCTGGCATCCCGTAATTTCTTGTAGTTTTTTCTTTTTGTTTATCCTCCATATTCTTAGTTATGATTTTTGTTTTTTCTGCATTTATTTTGAAACCTGACATTGTTCCATACTCTTCAATCTTTTCCATCAAAGCCCCTGCTGTTTCCATCGGATTTTCCAGTATAAATGCCACATCATCTGCAAAGGCTACATTTCTTTCTTTATTTGGAGTCCAGTTATTTTACTCTCCCTTCTTATGGCTTCATTCATGACTTCCAATACCATAATAAACAAAAGTGGGTATAAAGGGCAACCTTGTCTTGTACCTTTCTGGATCTCGAAGCTATTTGAGAGTTCTCCATTAACTATCACTCTTGCTTTCTGGTCTTTATATATTGCTTGAATCATAGTAATAAAGCTTTCTCCTGCTTCTAACATATAAAGCATTTCCATCATAAAAGTCCAGTTAACATTGTCAAATGCTTTCTCTGCGTCCAGAAAGATTATTGCCATCTGTTTCTCATGATGCAATTCATAATATTCAAGTACATTCATCAAAATTCTCAAATTATGTCTCATTTGTCTCTTAGGTAGAAAACCTGATTGGTTTGAAGGTGGTTATCATATCACCTCTCAGTTGTCTCCTCTCCAGGCCAAACATACCCAGCTCCTTCAACCTTTCCTCATAGGATTTGGTCTCCAGACCCCTCACTATCTTCGTTTCCCTCCTCTGGACACGTTCCAGCTTGTCTATATCCTTCTTAAATTGTGGTGCCCAAAACTGAACACAATACTCTAGGTGAGGTCTAACCAGAGCAGAGTAAAGCAATACCATCCTTTTGGGTGATCTGGACACCATACTTCGGTTTATACAGCCCAAATGGCATTCACCTTTTTAGGTACTGCATCACACTGCCGACTCATGTTCAGTGTATGGTCTACTAAGACCCCTAGATCCTTTTCACACATACTACTGTGGTACCATTGAGACACCTTGGCACCACTATATTGATCTAGCGCTTAACTTAGAATGTTCCAAAAAATGTTCATGGAAGATTGTGCCATGAAAAAGGGTGTGGGGGAAGCCACACAGTTTGAAATGATCATAGGATTTCAGAGACAGCTTTTTAATGGAAGAAAATTCACTGTATTAAACCCCCATCCCTGTATTGCTTTACTCAGAACCACGCCAACAACTGATAATACCTGGTTTAGAACAGTATTGTGAAAGGAGCCCTTAGTGACTGAGTCAGACATCAAACACCAGCATTAAGCCAATCTACTAAGGAGACTCAACTCATGCCTGTATCACCATTTTTAGAGAAGATTTCAAGATCTTGAAAAAAAAGGGAGAAGTTTTAAAAACAGTAAGTACTTTGAAAATAAAGCTCCAAAGCATAAGAGGAGGAACAACAGTGAACCTGGAATTAGAGCAAGCTACTTGTTGCAGTCCTTGGGTGATGATGCAGGAAAGCAGAACTCATTGCACAGCAAATCCACATCCTTGCTTCTATTCCTATGCATGTATGTACATTGGGTTGGATTCAGCCAGATTTTTCATTCAATATTGCTCAATCCCTTTTATCAGTGCAGCCCTCATCCTACATGGGTTGGAAGAGTAACTATCTGGGTATGTCTCTCTCAACAAAAAATGACTGTAAGGACTGAAATATTCAAAGGTGTGTTCTCTGCACGCTGTAACAAAACAAAAAATGCTTTCTATCTTGCCTTAACACTCTTCTTTCTGCTAAGCATTCACCATGGAAATTTGGAGCTGTTTCTCAACTTGCCAGTTTCCATAGCAATCAGCATGTGATCACGACGAGGTAGGGCCAAATGAGTCCTTGGAATAATGCCAACGGGATGCAGCTTTTCTAAAGTGTTCCGCATGCCCTCTGTCTGCTATAAGAGAATGGTTAATTAGGCTTGCATATGCAGATCGTTCCTTAAGCAGCAATTGTGGTTTTGTAGATCCCATCATGAGGACATAATCATGCCTTCTGGTCTTGTATTTTCAAGCTCCCAAGGTGATCTGGAGGGCACTATTCTGAGCCACATCCCGGCATATGTAAAAAAAATCAAGGCAGCAGCTTCTTCTATTCCCTTGTAAAATGACTGTTTCATGCACATGGAAGAATGAGGACACAGATGCTGAGGTGGCAAAATGGACTGCACCACGTCAGACTACAGAGAGTAAATAATGGCTTAGAATGTTCCTTTGCATAAAACTCCATGTAAATATGAATCTAGATTAGCAGGGAGAAAGGTTCCCCCCATTTACTTGTAAGACTGTTTTTCCTTTTGCAGGGAGTTTCTGACACAGGGAAGCATCCCAACAAGTGTTCCATGATCCCCCACCTGCAGCCTGAAGTTTGATTACTACCTCAGTATTCTGCCATCTCATTACATAAGAACATAAGAGATGCCAATGTTGGATCAGGCCAAAGGGCCATCCAGTCCAACACCCTGTGTCACACAATGGCCAGAAATACCAGGTGCCATCAGGATATCCACCAGTGGGGCCAGGACATTAGAAGCCCTCCCACTGTTGACCCCCCCCAAGCACCAAGAAGACAGAGCATCACTTGCCCCAGAGTCCCTATCTATACCTTGTGGCTAATAGCCACTGATGGACCTCTGCTCCATATGCTTATCTAATTCCCTTTTGAAGCCGTCCATGCTTGTAGCCGCCACCACTTCCTGTGGCAGTGAATTCCACGTGCTAATCACTCTTTGGGTGAAGAAGTACTTCCTTCTATCCATTCTAACCAGACCGCTCAGCAATTTCATGGAGTGCCCACGATTTCTTGTATTGTGAGAAAGGGAGAAAAGTACCTGTTTCTCTACCTGCTCTATCCCATGCATAATCTTATAAACCTCGATCATGTCACCCCTCCGTCGTCGTTTCTCCAAGCTAAAGAGCCCTAAGCGCTTTAACCTTTCCTCATAGGGAAAGTGTTCCAACCCTTTTATCATTAGAGTTGCCCTTTTCTGCACTTTTCCCAAAGCTATAATATCCTTTTTAAGGTGTGGTGACCAGAACTGCACACAGTATTCCAAATGAGGTCGCACCATTGATTTATATAGGGGCATTATGATATTGGCTGATCTGTTTTCAATACATTCTTCTGTAGGAGTGGTAATTTCCACAAGACACACCTTTTAGACCAAAGTCTAAACAACCAGTAAGGCTAGCAGATTTATTTTCTCATTGTCTTGCAATGCTTGAACCACAGTACTCCAGAACTGTTTTGCAGTTTATGGGTTTGGGGAGAGGGATCAAAAGAGCATTTTCCAGGTCTGATCGTGTTCCTTTGCAAGAATACTAATCCTTATAAAATGCTGGAGTCATTCTCTGCTTTCATGCACTGTTGCCTCCCATTCTTCTTTGCCGGTCTTGTTCTACTTCCAGTTGCACTACATGTGGCCATATTTTTTTCTTGACAGGTCAGAACTTAAATGAATCCTCCTCCACAAAAAACAGTACTATGGAGGCTGCTTGCACTTGTGTCCATGTCACTGTTGTTCTGCATGTCAGACAATGTATGTTACATTCTGCCACAAGGATCAGTCCACACAATGCAGTATATGGAAGCACAATGGCTCAGAGCAATGTGGATGTCTGGGAATAGCATCAGACTTAGAGCGGCCCCTTTGCTGCTGAAATCACCCCCACCCAGGCCCGGTGCTACCATTAGACCAAGTAAGGCAGCCACCTAAGGGTGCAGACACAGATGGGCGCAGCCCGGGCCCCTGCCAGGAGAAGGATGAGCCTTGCTGGAGCATGGTCCAAGGCACCGCAGCCAGCCCCATCTCTCCACCCCGGCTCCTCCTGCCATCACTGCTGCTGCGGGATGGGGTCATGCACCTGGCTTGCTGCGGGGCCTTGGCCAGCGCGCAGCTGCCTGTCCCCTGCCAGGCCCCGGTGTAGTGGTGTTTGTGCCAGGTTTGACGAAGAGGAACCCAAACTTGGGGGGGGGGATCACATGCAGATGTCCACCGTGGGTCCCAGCCAGAGTTGACAGGAGGGTGGAATGTGTTTTTACAGAAAGTGCTGTGGGTGCTGTGTCTGTGCTGAGGTGCAAGTGAAGGCGCGGGGGGGCATGTGCTGGTTCCTTTTGCTCCGAAAGAAAATGCAGAAAGTAAAACTTTGCCGTAACCCCCTCAGTCTTTGCACTCCCTCGCTTGGGACAGGACTGCCGCACTCCGAGTCTGCTAGTGGCCTTCCAAGTTCTGCCCCCTGACTCTTCTCCGGTTCCCTCTCCTGTGCTAGATGCGACCCGGTTGGCTGGGAGGGAAATCACAGGGTCCCCGCTGCCACTGGGATCTTCAGTGCCCAGAGGGTGATCCTGGTGCAGGAAGCTGGACGAGAAGAGGCAACTGGCAGCTTTCAGCAGCGGCTGGCAGCCAGAGCGCATCATGGTGCGGGGGG
>NW_015165239.1:1638094-1650387 GCF_001447785.1 Gekko japonicus | reverse complement strand
AAACGGGGGGGGGGGGGAGAAGGTAGCATCGCCTATTGTGCAAAAAAACCTGGCACCGGCCCTGCCCCCACCCCACCAATACCACAGCTGAGAGTTCCAGGGTGCTACCATGGCCAAGAACAAGGGAGCCAAGACAAAAGATACCTGCCCCACCATTCCCAAAGCAGTGTCCACTTCAAATGCGGCCTTCCACGGCTTCCCCAGCAGCACCGACTTTGCTGTTATCAGTGGAGTCTCCAAGGACAGGGAAGCCACTCCTGTCCTGACACCATGGAGGTTGGGGGTGGCCAAGCCGGAGCCTGGGGTGAGTGGGAGAACCAGTCCCTAGCTGCAGGCCCTCATCCAGTTGCCTCCTGCAAACAGCAAACCTGTACGGAAGGTTGGGGCAGCACTTGGGGAAGCCAGCAGCTTTATGACCTCAGAGCCAGAGGAGGTTGAGACTGGGCCAGAGACGATGGGCCCATGGCAAATGGGGGCAGGCCCTTTTAGCCACCCTGCCTGGATGGTTGGGGGAAAGTGAGGTGATAGCCACATGGGGAAAGAAGATGCAAGAAAGGAAGGTAGCTTTACCCAAGGATGTGCCAAGATGCTGACAGGGGTGGGAACAAGGAGGGGACTGGGAGAGCAGCCTAGAGGGTTGGGGCCAGTAGAGGCTTAAAAGTGGGCTCCTGGTGGCTGAGGAGGAAGGTCAGGCATGGGTCTAGGCTGCCTGAGGAGCTGCTTTGGGAAGAGAGGAACAAGTCAGTGCAACCCCTTCTACTTCCCTTTCTGACGCCTAGGGAGAGCTAGCTGCCTGCAGTGCTCAGCAAGACAGCCGAGAGGCAGCCCATGGACACAGGGCAGGAGGAGTGCCATGGTGGCGACAAAGTTGCTCATAGGGCCCTGTGATGGATTTCTTGGGAACTAGCCAGCAACTGTCTTTCTCATACAATTTCTTGCTTATCGCAGTGGAGCAGGGTAACCAGTGGCAAATTAAAACTAGAAGTAACCGGGTTCAAGAAGAAGATAGGACTTGAGTATAATTCACCTAAGCCTGAACAGATAATTGTGGTAAAACTGACAAGCATGAGATGGCAGGATAGGACCTGAACTTGAGTGTAATTCACCCAAGCCTGGACAGATAACTGTGGTAAAACTGACAAGCATGAGATGGCTTCCTTTTACAAGTGAATAAAAACGGGGGGAAAGACAAACCAAGGTTAATATGAACACTTAACTGGCAACTGTGAGATATTTTTCACAGTACATGCCTCAGGAAAACACATTCTCGGGCTGGTTTGTAACATACCTACATAGCTCTCTGCTTCAGCTAAGTTGCACACCAGGCCCAGGTGGCCTACTCAGTTGTTTCCATGAGGAAAATTAGTAAAAAATATGATATCCCCTGAGATCTTTACCACACACTTCTGTTAGGGCTCATGGTGCAAACAGAATTCCACATTAGTGCCAAAAGTTTCTGCTTTTTACCACCGTAGACCCAGAATGGCAATTTCTCCAAGTCAGCTAATATTAGTAACATGGGAAATGGCACATTCAGTAAAGAATGCTTTTACAGATTGATATAGCCCACATCTCCTGTGGAGGTTTTCAAACAGAGGCTAGATGGCCATCTGACAGCAATGTGGATTCTGTGAACTTAGGCAGATCATGAGAGGGAGGGCAGGAAGGGTTGCCTCAATGCTTAGTTCCCGTGGCCCTTTCTTTCATGCCCAGGGAAATGCTGATTGCCACTTTGGGGCCAGGAAGCAATTTTTCTCCAGGTCACTTTAGCTGGAGACCCTGGAGGTTTTTTGTCATCTTCTGGGCATGGAACAGTGGTCCCTGGGGATGTGGAGGGGGAGATATTTGTGAATTTCCTACATTGTGCAGGCGGTTGGACTAGATGATCCTGGAGGTCCCTTCCAACTCTATGATTCTATGATTCCTAATGTGGGGTTGGCACTTTCTCAGCAACCAGTATGCAGCTGGAACAGTCAGTTGTACTTTTCATGCCATAAGAGCACACGTGGCAGTATTTTGTGTCTGTGAATTTCTGTAACCTAGCAGTGTAGCATCTGTCAGTGGTTAGGAAAAACAGTTATTGAACAGTTAGATTGTCAAAATGACATTATTTTGGTTAGGCAGAAAAGGAAAACCAGAATCTGTAATACCAGCAAGGCCCATTATAGTAATCTTAAAAAAAAAATCCCAATTTTTCTCCCTCATTTGGGAACCCTAATTTCATAGTTCTCCCCTCCTCAACCCTATCACCCCGACAACAACCCTGTGGGACATGTTTATCTTAAAGCTATGAGCAGCAAGTTTTGGAGAGAGTGCCAACAGAAAATGGGTGTTCTGTGTAAATAGTAGCTTTTGCTGTCACATGCTTAGCAATAAAGAAGTAATATATTTTGTGTGTGTTTTACTTACAGCACTGATGTTCTGTATTAAAACCCACAGCTTTTTGATGTTTATGTATAAGATTATGCTGTGGAACTAGTTTGCTTTGCCATCTGTTTGTACATCTTCTGATGCTGTTTCTGAAGGTGGTGCTTTTTCATACGGTGAAATACAAAACTAATATGAAATGTGGGGATACGGGGTATTGCCTTGCAATGGCTGATCTCCTTTCTCCAAGATTGGAGACAGAGGGTGGAACTTTTTTGGGGGGGGGGATTATCTCAGCGATAACCACTGGAATGTGGTGTGCCACAGGGAACGATTCTGTCCCCTAGCCTTTGACGGAGCCCCACTGGAACCGGCGTCGAAGGTGAAGTGCCTGGGGGTGCTCCTGAATGCTTCATTGTCTATGGAGGCCCAGATCACCACCATTGCAAGGTCTGCCTTTTTTCATTTGAGACAGATCAGGCAGTTGGCCCCATATCTCACCCCTGGGACCTGGCTACAGTGACACACACAATGGTCACTTCCAGATTGGATGGTTGTAATTCTGTCTGTGTGGGGCTGCCCTGACGCTACTCCAGAAATTGCAGCTGGTGCAGAATGCAGCAGCACAGGTGTTGACTTTGTCGTCTGTGCAGACACTTAACTACCCTGTGCTACATGAACTGCACTGGCTGCCTATTGAGTACCAGATCTGTTTCAAGGTGCTGTTGCTTACCTTCAAAACCCTATATGGCCTGGGGCCTGTATATCTTCAAGACCACCTCTTCCCATATGAGCCCCATAGGGCACTACTATCTGCAAACCAGCATCTCCCGGTGGTTCTTGGCCCTGGCCCCTACCTGGTGGAATGAGCTCCCATATGAGATTAGGGCCCTGTGGGATCTTTCACAGTTCCACAAGGTCTGCAAGATGGAGCTCTTCTTCCAGGCTTTTAGCTGAGCCAGTGGGCATCCACACTCTATTGGGCCTCCCCTCCAGTAACCCAGATCTGAATAACCCCAGCTTGTGGTAGACCCCATCTGTTGAGGCTCTGGAGTATTAGAATCTATAACTTGTATTTTAATTTAGATGTATTTTCATTGGTTTTAACTGTTATTTGCATATTTATGTAATTGTTATCTGGTATGATGGAACTTGCCCCGAGCCTGCTATGTGGGGAGGGTGGGATATAAATAAAATTAAATTAAAAAATAAAAATGTCAGACTTGGCAGGTTACAGTAAACATCAGCCTCTTGAATTTATATTGAGTGCATGACAGATTAACATGTTCATAAAGTATTATGAACTGAGATTGAGGCAGCTTTTCCAAAACAAGTGATTTCATTTTATTCAGCTCATAACAACACTAGACAAAAATACACAGAACAAGGCTGACTTATATACGATCAGAATGGGCAAAACCACACCCAACAAACAGATAACAACCAATAGGAACACAAAGCTTGGAACCAATGAGAGTGGTTCCCACTGAAGACAAAGGCTTCTGAGATTGGCCCTTTAGGTCAATTCTTGCATGCTCTTTTAATATAGAACTGTGCATAAGCTCACTCATGTCTTTATTACCTTAAGACATAACATAAAGTCCTTGGGGGAAAGGTTGACGTCCAGAATGAAAAGTATGTGTGGTATGGAGGTTAAGCTGCTATGATGTTGTTACTTTGTCATAATATTTTATTCAGCAGATTTTAATTGCAGATTTTCTGCATGTATATTTTTAATTCTGTGCCATCCACTTTCAAGTCTTCCACAGAGAATGAGAGACAAATAGAAATGGAAAACTAGGGACCCACACAACTAGTCATTCCCCACACTGCCTCCTCTCTTTTAACATCAGTTCCCCACCCTCTATTTTTCACTCCTTTCTCTTAACAGCATTTTCTCCCCATTTTTTTCCCCCTTTCTTTTACGAGGTGTTTCGGTCTCCCAGTCCCCACACCACATTTTCTCTCTCCTCTCTGTTCACTGCTGCTGCTTTCTTTCAAGCTGCAATAAGGAAGGAGTTGTCTAGGCCCAAGCTCTACAGCCTCAGTTGCTAGGCAACCCCACAGTGCCAACCATATTTTAGCCAGCTTTCATGAGATCTCAGTTGGTATTCTTCATTTGGGGGAAAATTTTTAAAATCGTATTTCAGTTCTTTGTAGTTTTCTGCAAACTTGGGGATTCCTTCAGGGCTTAAAATTTTTACCCTTGGCTGGAAGCCCCCAGGAGCTTCATGGGTGGGGGGGAGACATGAAAATGGTGTACAATTCCATCTTCCAATCATGTACCCAGAATTGATGCCACTGGGTCATGTGATGCTCTAACGGTTCCCAAACCACTTTGTTCCCACTGCTCCAATGAACAGTGGCAGGAACCATAGGGGGCAACTTGGCAAGGCTATTAGTTCTATAGAAGAATACCCCCTGTTGTACATGTCATTTAATATATTTTTGATTTACATTTTTGACCATATTCAGAATTCGATATATGACAAGTGGAGGTACTGTGAGAGACTCATGGGGGAAGGATACCATCATTCCCCCCTTGCTTTCCAGTCCACCACTCTCCAGGTGTCCCATTCTCTGGCCAGCCTGCCCACTGGGAGCACTGTCACTTCACCTTCCTGGCTCAGGTGGCTGAAGCTCCCATTCCTCCTGCCCTTCAACTCTGCTGTTGCTTATATGGAATGGGAGTGGATGCTGGCAGCAGTGAGGAAGGCAGCCTGGATAGGGTTGCAACCGGCCTCTCCACCACCTCTCAGAATGTGTTACTAGGAGTGTGGCCTGGCAAATTACCAAAAGTTTTGGAAAAAGTATTTAAATATATGGTGACAGCAGCTAGAATTATTTATGCAGCAAAATGGAAACCAGATGCCTGCCCGAGTTTAGAAGAATGGGAAAATAGACCTGCTGATTATGCAGTGGTGGCAAAATTAATAACTTATTTGAGAAATGGAACCATCTTGAAATGTGAGGAGAGATGGAGTGTCTATTATGCAAGCAGGAGATAAATTTAGAATGAGAAACGATTTAAAAGTGTCTATAAATATACTGTAAGGCATACAAATGTAGGATAATGCAAAAAAAGGAGAACATTTTTTTTTAAACAAGTTTTATTATTCGGATATAGCAACATGTTCAATATTACAACTTTTCTTTCTACATATACCCTTTTCGCGTAACTCCTTCCCCCCCCCATCTCTTGGCGTCCTGCAATGCTCCCACCCCCTCATATTCCCTTTTATTGTTCATTTCTTAGGTTACATTAAGTCATATTCTTTATCAGTTTTCCCGGTAACATTCTGACCATCTGTTCAGTCAATTTCTTTATCATATTCTGTTCTTAATAACTATCAAAGCAAAGTAAATTATTCTTAACATCCCAATTAGTCTCTACATATTCTTTAAAGTCTATCCATTCTGCAAAAAATTCTTCATCTTCTTTATTATTGAGTTTCCTTGTCCATTTGTCCATTTCTGCCATAAAAAGCATTTTCTTTATAGAAAAAGGAGAACAAGTTTTGAATATGTCTAAGGAAATGGATACTGAACAAAATATTTCTTCCTTTTTATTTTTCATCACGAGATAGATAATAGATATTGGGGAGAAGTATTTCTTTATTTCCTTGTTTGATATATTTTGTTAAGTATAATAACCTTGATAAATATACATTGTTTCATTATTTCTTTCTTTCTTTCTTTCTTTCTTTCTTTCTTTCTTTCTTTCTTTCTTTCTTTCTTCACCCCTTCTATATTATTACTTCATTCTTAAATCAAAAATGTATTATAAATGGGCTGTACAAGGGAGCCCAATACAGCTGAGCCCGCAGGGAGAAGTCTCTTCACTGGCCCAGCTTCGGGCTGTCCTGTGCAGCCCCCTTTAAAGGGGCTATGCAAGGGATCCCAATAGAGCAGAGCCCGCAGGGGGAAATCTTCCTGCCAGCCTGCTTTGGGCTCTCTTGCGCAGCCCCATTTAAAGGGGCTACTCAAGGGAGCCCAATACAGCTGAGCCCATGGGGAGGAGTCTACTCTCTGGTACAGCTTCGGGCTGTCTTCTGCAGCCTGGCTCAGCTCTATTAGGCTGCCTTGAACAGCCCCATTTAAAGGGGCTGCAGAAGAGAGCCTGAAGCTGGTCGGGTGGGGAAACTCCTCCCTGCAGGCTCAGCAGTATTGGGCTCCCTCGCGCAGCCCCTTTAAATGGGGCTGCACAAGCGAGCCCGAAGACTTCTCTCCGCTGGCTCAGCTGTATTGATCTCCCTTGTGCAGCCCCTTTAAATGCACCCATCTAAAGGGACTGCACAAGAGAGCCCAAAATAGCTGACTGGTGGAGAGACTGCTCCCTGCCGGCTCAGCTGTTTTTCGGGCTGTCTTCTGCAGCCCCTTTAAAGTTTAAAGGGGCTGCACTTGACAGCCTGAAATAGCTGAGTGGTGGGAAACATTTCCCCACTGCTCAGGTTTTTTGTGGCTTTTGTGGGGAACAGAAAGCGGGGACTTAAAGGGACTTGGAATCCCTTTAAACCCCTGCTTTCTGCTCTCCATGAACCACCACAAACTGCTTTGGAAGTTCATGATGATAGGTCGGGCACAAACTTCTGTTCGTGAACCATGAACAGGAAAAATTCATGATGAATTTTGCTTCATGGTTCAGTTTGTGTCCATCCCCAGATATATTGGATGAATATCAGTGTAATTATATTGTGACGAGCAAGTCTGAGAAAGAAAATCCACAGTAAACTAAATTTGAAGAAAAGGCAGGGTACAAGTGCCATTATTTTGTACAAGGCATTAAACAAAATTAAGTGAAGAATAAATGCAGTTCTTCAACCTCTTAATTATAGCTTATGCTGAAGAAGCAGTGATCGGGTGGGATAGGATATGTGGAATAAAACTCCAGTGACTCATACATATTGTTCCTTTATGTAAGATGAACTTTGTGAGTAGGAGATGAAAGAGGTCTAGACTGAATCACTGGGAGGCCTGCTGTTTCTCAGATTGCACAGGTCCCTTCTGCTTTGAGGGGCAACATCTTGCTCTCTGTGTTGTTACGTTTGTTTGTGCTTTTTTTTTCTTGTGTTGAGGATTATATGTAAGAATTGGAATAAAACATAGGTGTGCTGAACAATGTGAAAAATAATGATGAAAGCAGGAAATAAACATTGCCATTGAAGATTCTGAAATCCTCTCATGAAAACTGTTGATAATCTCTCCAAAGCCTTGAAGTAGTATAGGATATAAAAGTAAGTTAATTCTCTTTTACTCTATGGCATAATAGCCTCATGCTGCTACTGTGTTAGCTATGCAGCAGGAGAGGCCAGAAGGGTACAGGGACCACACACCACTTGTATACCAAGGTCCGGCACAGTAGGAAGACTCCAAATTTTCAGAGTAAATTAAAGTTTTTGTTAAAGAATGTCCCTAATTACAAGCACACTAAGCATTCAAAAAGAGCAAGCAATACAGAACGAAGAAAGTAGAGGTGATTGATAGTGAAAAGAGGGTTCAGTTATGGGGTAATACAACCTGTCTAGATGTGCAGGAGTCCATGGAGATGTGATTGTGGCCCAAACCAAAGGTTTAGGTGTGAACTGCCAGTTGGCATCAGGGGCAGACACAGAAAATCTGAGGCCATGTGCTCTGATGGATATAGACAATGGAAGACAATACAGACCAATGAGAGGCATTGGGGGCTGATCTCAGGTGACAACAACAGATTTTCTGGACCAATAAGGAGTCCATGGAGATGTGGTACCAGGCGGAGTGTAATTCAGGTGTGACCAATGAGCTTCCAGAGGGGCAGAGTCTGGCTGCACAATAGCATTGATGGGTCCAGCTGGGTGCTAGATGGCTAGCTGAATGGATCTTGATGGCCACTAATGGTTCTCAGATTTACACAAAAGGTGGGAGACGGGTCCCTGATAGACACCAGGAAGGATCGTTAATCATTTGAATGCTTGATTAGTTATCTTGGTATCCTGAGGGATGGGGCAGGAAGAACAGGGGATGAGACAAAGTATTTATCACATAGGTATAGGAATCACAAAAAAGACTGTGCGCAGAGTTGGAGACAGAAGGGCTATGTGCCAGGTGGCAGCTGAATAGCTTTAGAAATGGATATACTTGATGGAACTTACCATTGTGTCATCACTGGATGTGGGGAGAAAATTGCCTTGTATGAAAACCTGAAAATGGAGACCCTCCTCCCAGAGCTGTGGCTAGCTCTGTGTTCCAGGCCAGGAGTGCCTTCCTTTGGCCTGACATTTGTGGGTCTCTGGTTCAGGTCAGGAGTGGGGCTACAACCATGTAGTTGAAGGTGGCCAGAAACCCAACTAAGCTGGCAACTTTCCTGTTTTGTTTGCAGTAGTATACATTCTTGGACACAACTTTCATTTCAAGCCTCCATTTGACTGCAGTGATAAATTAACCATGGACTAAAATCAATAATTTAATAAGAGCCAAGTCTGCATGGGGGATAATAACTCCAGAGCTGGGAGCTAAAGTTTGTTCCTCTTAAACCAGGCCTGGAAGTGGCAAGCATACTTAAGGTTGCCAGCCTCTAGGTTGTGCCTAGAAATCTCCTGGGATTACAACTGATCTCCAAGCAACAGAGATCAGTTCACCTGGAGAAAATGGCTGCTTTGGAAGGTGGACTGTAAGGCATTATATGCCACTGAAGTTCCTTCCCTCCCCAAACCTCAGCTCCACCCCCAAAATCTCCAGGTATTTCTCAACCCTGAGCTGGCAAGCCTAACTGCATACTCAAAGGGTATGAATGAGAGGAGGACACCAAACGAATAGCCAAGGGCCTCCGTAAGTTGCTCTCAATGCAGTTCTAGAATTTTTTCAGTCCCAACGGCATCCCAAATACAACTTTTTAAAAAACATAGAAGATGTCTTGTGGTTGTTTTTCAGGCTAGTTGCATGGCAAGTGCATTTAAAAAAAGGAAAGTGCAGAAAATGTCTTGTGGTCGTTAACTAGCCTGCCTTGGCAAGGAGGGCGAGATACAAGTCAAATAAATAAATAAACAAGCAAACTAGAAGTAAAGCAGCTTCTGAAATATATCTTGAAGGAGACCTCTTCTGTTTGTTCTGAAGTACTGCAATTTTATTACTGAACTGTAAATCTGAAATCTACCTACATTTCAGCATGGTAGCAACTCTATGCTTGGACAGAGAAATTTACATAATCCCTCATCAACAGAGCTTATTTTCTTTACAGGGCTTGGCAAGCAACACTTTGGGAATCAAACTCAAATTGTTAATAACACCATTATGATTATGGGATTCCAGGAGAACTGTTCTCAGGAACAAAATCAAACTGGAAGCACAACTTCCTGTTTGCATAACAGTTTACTTTTTAATGAGCATGTTAGTAAAATATTGATTAATCTCACCAGCATCCGTGTGTCATGTATGGATTCCTTCTCATGTATTATGTATTCATGGAGACACTGCAAGTAATTACATATTTTTTTAAGTTGCTGTGTAGAATCGGGGTGCTCTTAATCTTTTAAAAAACATCCTTATCACATACTTGTGAGGATAAGCCCTTCACCTCACACACTTTCTATGAAAGTTCTTTCTGTTCTTCCATCATGCTGAATGGATCCAAAGTACTCTTTTTCATTCTTAAACTTGCCAAACTGAGGAATCTTTCCTTGACTTTTACTTTGTTTTCTGCTTTATATGCATTATTTACAGGACTGTAGTTTGACATTTTGGGTGGGAGGGCCTGAGTACAATTGGGAGTTGCCATATAGTTAAATGAAGATTAGGCAATGGAGTTTGGGGAAGCCAAAGAATTGGGAGGGGAGGTGGAACCAGGTGGTTAAAAGAACAGGAAGGCTTCAAAAGGGAAAACATACTTTTCCATTTTTGCTTGGAGCAGAAATATGTATGACCCATTTTTTACAATCAACTTCTATACCAAGAATATTTGTTTTTGAGTTTCTAAAAATAACAAGGCAGAGAAGTGTAAATTTGCTTCAACCTAGCAAGAGGTTTGATCTAATTCATGCCTTCTATCTTTCTTGATGGTTCACTGTCTCCCTTATGTGGCCATTTGCAGGTACTGCAAACTGCTTAAATGTGCTCATGAGAAAACTTAAAAACTGAGGGCACATAGTTAACAGGAAATGGGCACAATAAATAATATGAACAATGGCCTGCACTGCTGAATATTTTGGCAATTCAAATTAGAAACATTGTGTTGAAAGAAAAATTGTTCTCTGTTTAAAAATGTTTAAAACCCAGTTGAAAGCAAGACAGTGAACTGCAGGGGGGGAAATCAGTTCAAAATCCTGATGATCTAAATTTTATGTAATCTATACTTTAATGTGCCAAGGAATTACAGAGCAGTCATGGAAGGAGTAATGAAACCATTGGCTTTTATTGACTGTGCTGATGAGATGTGAAATTAATTTCATTAATTAAGTTCATTAATGTTCTAAATTTTTGGACATGAAAACAGCTCTTGGAAAATTTGGGGTATTCTTCTACAAGGAGGCAGACCTAAACTTCATATTTGCTCTAGAGCAGTGCTCTTCATCTCATGGGGTTATGGAGCCCCTCTTGTTCAGTCACAAGCCCCATTTGAGCTGTCATTTTGGGTGCATTTTGGAAGGACTTGCTGCATAAAGATCATGGTTTCCATATCTCCTGTTTCCATGTCTCCACGCACACAGACACACAAACGTGCATGCATACATGCTAACAAGAGCAGCAAGATGGCGAGGCAAGGTCACTCAGTGGTAGGGAAGATCTCTCCAGAGCGCAGACTTTTCAGTGTGAGGGAGGGAGAGATGTGTGGTTTCTTATTTTAATTCTTGTTTGAACTGGAAATGTTTTCGTAAAAACCTTGAACCACATGGAAATGTGGAATATCAATGTTTTAATAAACTTTTCTTGTCTTGTTCCTCACTATGGTATACCTTCTGGTGCTTTGTTTGTATCTCCTGTCCTTGTATTCCTTGATCTGCTGCCCATGGTCCTAGTTTTGAGAGCAGTGAGGTCATAACTCTGGTTCCCCTCTTTCTGTGATACTGATATCATGTGGCTTCCAGTCACATTTTTTTTTCAGCTCAGTAGGTCCTCCTGGGAGTGGAAAGATTGAAGATTACTGCTCTAGAGCCTGGAGGCTAAGTCAAAGGAAGCTATATATCATACAGAGGAAGTGTGTGTTGGTAGGGAGCTTTAGTCATTGAAGCATTCCAGCTAAGAAATAAACTGAGGTAGAATGAAGCTTAATTGATGGCAGCGGTGGGAAAAAGCAGAGACTTGAAAAAACTATAAAACACCTTTTAGCATTTCACAGAGGAATAGGAACCATCCTGGGCATTAGTACCTGGTACAGTCCAGGACTAGAAGGGGCTGGCCTAGGTGCATGAGCTAGTATACAATGGAAGAGTAGACAGAGAGGCCAACACAATCCACAACACAAACGTTCCTCTGAAAGAAGCTAATATGGTGAATGTGAAAGCACATAATATTGAGATTAATAGGTTCTGTGTGTTTTTGTGTTGCTTCCAAGGCATTGAAACTGACTGCCTATTGAAGCAAGCTCAGAACCAGCCCTATCGGCATTTGGATGTACAGTGAAAATTTTGTTTTTGGCCACTAACTTTATCTCCCCCTGATTGTACTTGGTTGTTTTTTGAATTCCATCTAGCCACATAAAGACATCGATGCTGATTGATTCGGTTTGATTTTACTATGACTAGTAGGTTGCATTTTATTTTTTATTTCTTATATTGTTCACTGCTTTGGAGGCTTTTTGGTGAAAAAGTTTGACAGAGATTTTCGAATAAATATAAAATAGTATCCTTGTTGTGGATGCAGATGGGTACAGATGGAGTGGTACAAGGACGTTCTTTTCCATTTTTCAAATGGTCAATGAAATGAAGGAAGGAAGTCTCATATCTGATTTAATTGTC
>NW_015165239.1:1632107-1638013 GCF_001447785.1 Gekko japonicus | reverse complement strand
AATCCCACCTTTTCACATACTGTGTGAATATATTCTACAGCAGCATTATTAAGAAATCTTTAGCAAAAGGGAATAGTGTTTTCCTTGCTGCAAATTTCTACAGAAATAGCAATATTCAGGAGGACATTCTTATAAAGGGATCTGCACCACAGTATAATGGACCAGCTCAGGAAGTCCTTCTAGAAGGGATAGGTATTGTAGTATATTGCTATGTTTATTATTTGTTATCATCTTCCACCTTGTTACTACAGTACACCAGTTTGGTGTAGTGGTTAAGTGCACGGACATCTCCTCCTCCTCCTCCTCCTTCAGCATGGTATGTCAAAACTGAGACAGTTTTACTGCATTAAGACCGTTTTTGCCTACACTGTCAGTTCTGCTGCCTTAGTCAGTTTTTCTGCTTGCACTGTTTTCCAGTCTTTAGTCCTAACCACACTGCATTGTTGATAAGAGATCTTTACTGTTTGATTAAATTGTTTTTCATATTTCATAATCCACCCTGAATCTCATTGAGAAAGATGGGCTAAAATGATGTTAATTCTCCTTTTCCTCCTTTGGCCTCTGTTAAGTCCTAAGTCTTGTCCTAATGATTAGAACTCAAGAAAAGTCCAGTTGCACCAGGCCTAGAATCCATTTTATCCAGCATTTTGTGTCCAACCATGGTCAGATGAATATTTCTGGAAAGACTACATGATGGGACATCAACTAATAGTCTTCTGCTACTGTGTTCAACAGTACACTGCCTCTGAAACTGGACGTTCCATTTAATTGCTGTGACTGTGGTACCTGGTTCCCAAAGCCTAATACATATTGTTCCATGTTTATTTTTCTCCTTCTGCTGCTGCAATCTCTGCTTTCAAAATCCATGTCTGATAAACTGTGGGAAATTGCTCCTTTAATGAAGAATATTCTCAGTTTCCATATTTCTTTGCAATAGCATCTTAATTTCTTGAACTAAGAGTTTAATTGGGGGGGGGAATTAAAATGATTAGACCTTTCTTTTTGTAAGCTGTTTTTCCTTTTTGACCCACAAGAAAAACTGGAGATAGGTTATCAGAACATAAACTAATTCAGAACATTTGTTTACATAAAATGTGTGTACCTAGATGAAAACCAATTAGTTTGAACATGACAACTGCTGGACATTATTTTATTAATAGTAAATTTCTTCTGCATTAACAGTGAAATTCATTAGCATCCTAGAAACTCATTATTCTGACAGAAACATGTGTTTGTATGGGTTTAGTTGGCATATTAAAAAGGAATTTACATGAAGCAAGTATTGCTGTTCTACTCTATTTTAATCAAAGACGGCATGATCCCCACATTAGTCTTCATGGTCCAATAGTTGTAATATGCTTTAATTCCCCTCACTAGAGAATCAAAGGAAGTTGACTTGGCTTTTCATTGGAGAATACATTGCATTTTCTAATACTGTACTTGATGATGGCAGTCAGAACAAGACAGCTAGGCTGGTCTCCCCCTGGGAAATGTTTAAGAATTGGAGACATTCCATATCTCACCTATTCTCATAGTTGGAGCTTGGTGGATTTGATCCAGCTGCTCTCAAAATCTCAGTGTTTCATCATTTTGTGTGTCAAGTATTTATTTATACTGGTGTTATGCTATGGGAAAGTGCATGCACACAAATGCACAACTTGAATAAAACTTTGTTGGTCTTAAAGGTGCCACTGGACTCAAACTTTGTTCCTCATCTCACAGTTATCTATAGAAATTACAGCTTCAGAAGGTAAACAAGCAGACTCACAAGACTCGTGGTGGAATCCTATCTTTTTTGCCTCCCTCACTGAGCCACTCACTCTCTGGGCCGCCCACTCACCCGTGAGCTTGTTTGCATGGGGTGCTGCTGCCAACAGCTGACTGGCTCATGTGGCAGAGGGTGATAGAGCTCCTTCTACCAATTGTCATCCCACCACTTCTTTCCTGGCTCTATTTGCATTTGGCTGGGCCGAAGGAAACTCCAAGCCAACACCTAGCTCCTGTGGGAACAGTCCTTTACATTGTCCATGCAACCACGGACAACATTCCTCTGTTTGGAGAAATTTAAAACCCTCCCTCCTTTTTTAAACTGTTCACATTTTTCTGCATATCTGGTTTTTGTCTGTACATAGCCCCAGTTTTTGTATTTAAGTACCTGCAGGTGGGGTCATGTTCAGAATTAGATACAATAAGTGGAACCTGTGAGATCCCATCCTCCACCTCCTAGCTTACTTGTCACTCTACCTTTCATCTGTTCCACTCCTCTCCCCTACAGGAACCTGAAAGTCATGGGAGGGAGGAAATCTTTGCACACCTCTCTCCCACTTGGCTTTCCTACCCTGTTCCCCACTTCTCTGGCCTCCAGCTCATCCCACTCCTCATCACTGTGTCTACTGTCCAGACTGTACTCCTGCCACTCTGCCCATCCACTCCCTCCCTGACACTCTGGCCTCTCAGCTGTCTTCCTTCCTAACACTCTGCCCACCTTCTGTCTACTCCACTTGCACATCCCCATCCGCACCACTCTGGCCTCCTGTCCAGCCCCCTGGACCCAGTGGGAAAAGAATGAGTGACCAAGGTAGGGGAACAGTGGGTGGTCAGAGTAGCTTCAAGTTGGGCAGAACTGGGAGGACTGTGGGCCAGTGTAGCAGGCTTAGGTAAGGGGCTGTGACAACAGATAAATAACTATTGTCACTGTGATATGCCCTGGTAGCATGTAGGTTAGACAATTGCTGTACAAGGGCTGCCCTTGAAGAGTGTTCAGAAGTTACAATTAGTACAGAATGCCGACTGGAATGGGCTGCAGATACCACATTACTCCACCATTGTGGTCCTCTTCAGGGGCCCTTCTTTATGTGCTCGTGCTTTCTGAGGCTAGATAGGTGGCAACACAAAAAGGGGGTTTCTCAGTTGTGGCATCAAAATTATGGAACTCCCTCTCTATGGAGAGCCATACGTCCTCCTCTATCACTGTCCACTAGTGGGTGAAAACGTGCCTGTTTTGTCAAGCGCTCCCTCATGAGCTCTCTGTCTTGTGTATGTGTTTTCTTTAACTGGTGTTTTCAATTGTTTTTGAAATATTTATTTTGAAAGCTTGTTTTAATGTTTCTGATAGTTTGCTGTCCTGGGGACCTCAAGCTGGGTGGAGAAAGGTGGCATAAAAATATTTAAAATAAAATAGAGTAAATGATTCCCTGACAGTTTAAAAGATCTCAGCTTTCTAGTAATAACATCTACCTAAGGCTTTGGAAAACTGCTGTCAGCTAAAACAAACAGTACTGCTCTAGGCAGACTCCGGTCTTCTGTTTCAAGATGAGAGAGGCTGTGTAACAAAAGGAATGCTGAATTCATGTGGATGACATTCAGTTTTGTCTGTGGAACCTGGGTCATAGAAAACTATAAAAGTCTGATGAGAAACTTTTGGAAAAGTTATGCTACTACTTACCTTCTGCCAATGCATTTTTTATGGCAGTCGTAGTTTTCTTCTTGCACATTACTTTAACAGAAAAGCAGAGAAGCAATGTGTTGTTGTTGTTGTTCAGAGTGGCACGATATTTTAAAGAATGCTTTAAAGCCATTCTTTATGGCTTGTGGGCTGTAGATTACATTGTAGTGTGGCTAGATGGCAATGTATCTTAAGGAAAGTTGCTGCAGCCTATAGATTTATGCCAGCCCCCAGTTCTTTAAAACTGCCACTTTGCTTCAGAATATGCTTGACTAATAAAGTT
Source organism: Gekko japonicus (assembly GCF_001447785.1). Lineage (NCBI taxonomy): Eukaryota > Metazoa > Chordata > Lepidosauria > Squamata > Gekkonidae > Gekko > Gekko japonicus. The sequence continues at coordinate 1,634,285 of NW_015165239.1, read as the reverse complement.
TTGGCTTGATCTGGTGTTTGTTAGGGGAAAGCAAAAGCAAGTGCAGGGAGAAACTAATTCTTCTGTTGCATTTACAAAAAAGAAGAAAAAGGACCTCTCTAACACTATCAGATGGGAACCAAACGTCATCTGGCTGGTTTCTTCTAAGATGTATCTTTAACATCTGCTGCTGCAGCAGCTTCATCTCTGAAGGAAGTGGGAATGGGAATCATGAATATCTTTGTACCTTTACATTTAGGCATGGCTGAGTATGAAAGACGTGGTGTGTGTTAAGTCCGGCGTTAACAATGAGTCGGAGAGTGATTCAGCAAAAGACTCAAGTTTATTCAGCTCTTTGTTCACTTCTTCGACACGGTACGACATCTGATAGCCCGAACAGTTTGTCCATTGAAACTGCTCGGTATTTAAACATTCCCGGCTAATGTAGCCACTCCTACTATACACAATTCAACCTATCAGGTTGAGCGAATAAGGACCAATCACAACCGTTCCCGCTTGCAGCTTGCTTGAATGTGATTGGGTCGTTAGTCTCGGACTTGAATCCCCTGTCCAAGACGAAGCTTAACATAGCTTCCCAATGGGATGTTTCACACACATCCTAATGTACTCATGGCAGCTATGAATACATTACAATTCCCTCCCCCCTAAGCAAAATACGTACAAAGTGAAAGATGGAAAAGTGTTTATAATTGGATAAATAGGATGGAGGAATGAAAGACTCTGAAAATATATGTAATCTGTAAAGATGTAATGTTCAATGAAAAGCAAAATAAAAGTTATTTAAAAAAGACAATATAAAAACAAGCACTTAGGAAATGCAACACATGTCCATTTGTTTTCCACACAGAGTCCTTTGAATAACAGATATAGAGTTGATAACACACAGTTTGGGAACACCACGTCCTTCCTTGGCATGGCTCATTCAAAGGCATGTTAGACTGATGGGGAAGAACACCACTTTTTCACATCGGGCTCTCACTCCAGTATTAAAAACTACTGCAACATAGGCTACATTTCAAAAGTAGGCTTTCATTATGCACACTATAAACAGTTTGGTCTAGTGATTAGGAGCATAGATGCTAATATGGGATAACCAGGTTTGATTCCCCACTCCTCCACATGCAGCTGCTGGCATGACCTTGGGTCACTCACAGTTCTCTCAGAGTTCTCAAGAACAATTCTTGAAAGAGCTGTCTCAGCCCCACCTACCTCATAGGCAGTGTTCCCTCTAGGCTGAGTTACTGTGAGCTACTCACAAAGTAGTATTTTTGCTCACAAGAAAAATTAGCAAAAATTTACCCTGACCTACCAAACGAATGTTGGAAATGTCCAAAAAAATGTTGTTTCTTTTTTCATATGTGGTGGACATGTGACAAAGTTAAAAAATATAGGTCTTGTATCCGAGAATTATTACAAAACATGTTAAAAACTACTATACTTTATATACCTGAATTGTTTTTATTGACTATAATACCAGAAAAAAATAAAAAGCAAAATTTGTATCTTATTATACATGTAGTGACTACTGCAAGAATACTATCTGCTAAATATTGGAGAAGAAATGGTAAATAAAATACTTGAAATACTTGAAACAGCAGAGATGGACAATTTAACTTCACTTTTGAGAAGACATAATGAAAGAAGCTTTGAGAATACATGGCCAAGATTTTATAAACTCTATAGACATATAACCAAAACAGAAGAAAAGGTGAACTATATATTTAACTATATGCAAGAGATATATACAAAAATTATAAGGTAGAAAAAGGTAAAAAATATAACTGGACAATGTATGAGGCTACCAACTAGGCAAAACAATGATGTAATTCTAATCCCTGACTTTATGTACATACGTATGTATGTATGTTTGTATGTTTTGTTTGTCTTTTATAAAATAAAAACTATTTAAAAAAACAAACAAAACATGCTATCGTTAACAGGCTTGCTCAGGCCTTGGAAACTGAAGGCCATGGCTTTCTTTATTGAGTCAATCCATTGCATGATGGGTCTTTCTCTTTTCCTGCTGCCTTCAGATTTTGTTAGCATTATTGGGTTTTTTCCCAGTGACTCTTGTCTCATCATAACAGGACCACACTACAAAAGCCTCAGTTTAGTCATTTTAGCTTCTAGAAAGAGTTCAGACTTCATTTGATCTAGAACCCACTTATTTGTGTTTTT
>NW_015165239.1:1630240-1630422 GCF_001447785.1 Gekko japonicus | reverse complement strand
AGTGACGTCCTTTGCCCAGCATTGCTCTCGGGGGTGCTTCCCGCCACAACCGGTGCAGGCTGGATTGCTGGAAGTCTTCACTGGCGTCCGCTTGTCCGCTCGCCCTTTCACGATGCAGACGTCACTTTTCTCGCCCTCGCTCTCACTATCGGCCCCCTGGTGGTGGACGCGTAGCTCGGTAG
>NW_015165239.1:1566193-1629861 GCF_001447785.1 Gekko japonicus | reverse complement strand
GCTCTTCCCACAAGAGCTCAGGAGCGTCGCCCGCTTCTTCTCCTCCATCGTCACATCATGCGCCTCGAGATGGAAGCTGAACCTTGACAGGTATGACTCCCAATCTTCAGATGCTGGTTCGAACGGCTCGAACTTCGGGCTATTGGCCATCTGTGCAATCGCTGCCACCGGATCTGGTGGTGCCCATTGCTGACTGGCCACGGCGAGCTGTTGCTCTGCGTTGTCCATCGTGGGTCTGGGTTAGCGGGGCTGCCTACCCGCACTAGAATCCCATCCTCGTCGCCAATTGTTAAGTCCGGCGCTTAACAATGAGTCGGAGAGTGATTCAGCAAAAGACTCAAGTTTATTCAGCTCTTTGTTCACTTCTTCGACACGGTACAACATCTGATAGCCCGAACAGTTTGTCCATTGAACCTGCTCAGTATTTAAACATTCCCGGCTAATGTAGCCACTCCTACTATACACAATTCAACCTATCAGGTTGAGCGAATAAGGACCAATCACAACCGTTCCCGCTTGCAGCTTGCTTGAATGTGATTGGGTCGTTAGTCTCGGACTTGAATCCCCTGTCCAAGACGAAGCTTAACATAGCTTCCCAATGGGATGTTTCACACACATCCTAATGTACTCATGGCAGCTATGAATACATTACAGTGTGTGAACACTGTTCCTGACTCTGTCAATGCTCAGCATCCATTTGCAATTGTGGCCCTTTGTGGTATGGTGCAGCTTAGTTGTATTTTGACAGGAAGTTGTCATGCAACTGAAATAGGACCCAGCTTGAAAAAGCTGCTGAAATAAGGCCCTGCTTGCTGATTGTGGGGCTGTGAAAACACCAATTTGTTGGGGGCAATTTCAAGAGTATTTTCTGTATCTAATTGCCATGTTTTAAGAGGATGAATGGACACAACTGTGTCAGTGTTTCTCCACACTCTAAGGTTTAAAAATGGATGCCTAAAAATGTAAAGTATGCACATGGCAGACAGGTGTTTGAAACCATGTTTCTTATTGGCATACTTGTCAGAGAGCTAAGAGTGGCACAGTTCCCTGTTAGTGACACTTATGCATAGTGACAAGTTCCGCTTTGTTGTTAGCTAATATGTAAAGCCCCTACAGTTTTCTTTACACAACAGGTATGTCAGTTCAACATGTTTTTACTCTTGATAGTTCCCAGAGAGAGTTGCTACAGGTGAACACTGTAAATGACATGCATTTTAAATTTTCTCACATAGTAGCTCACAGTGACAGTAGTTCTATAGATGGTATACTGCGCAAAAATGTTCATTAAGTATTAATGATTCCAGTAACACAGTTGAAATATTTGATGTAGTTATAAAAGGCCGCCACGGAATCGGGCCCCGGGGGGAACTCCGCCGCCCGGTGATGCAACCATGTCGATCATGTTCGGGGTGTGGCCCAGATCGTTGGAGGGAAAACTCTATGGTTTTCCTTCTGACGATCGGGGCCACACCCCCAACGTGATTGACGTCGCGCATCACTTCCAGGACGTGCTGGCGGCAAGCTCGCGCTTTGCGTGCTTGCGCGTCGGAGGAGAACTCCCGGAGCCCGGCGACGCTCCCACAATGGTAAGGCGATTCAACTTGGCAACCCTCCCATTAGAGGCCTCAGCCCTGCTCTGTCTGCCTCAGGTTCCTTCAGCATCCAGTTATATTACTTTTTTCTCTTGCTAGAGGTCTGTACATTGCTGGTTTGAAGCTAAGCAACAGTACAAATACCTTGGGGAACCTATTGGGGAGGAAAGGTGGCATAAAATATTTTAAATAAGTAAAAAGAAATACTATATACACTGAGGAAACTACCATAATACCACAGAGCATTATACATGCTCTTTCTCCTCCCCTCCCACCCCTTCCTAGTTAGAGACGACCCCTTTCGCTTCTTCCTGGGTTTTATATAGTCACTGCCTTCACGATCCATCACTGTGCCTAACAGTACACTTGGTGACTTGAGCCAATAATAAAAGCAGCATAATGAAGGTCTTCCAGAGCCAAGCTAGAGTTTACATATTCAGGAGGCATCCTAGGCATGCAGAATGACATGACTTTGTAAATTAACCAAAATAAAAAGAAATCTGAGGGGAGAAAACTCTGACTTGATAAGGACTGAAAAATCTCCAAAAGATCAGAGTGCTGAGAAGGGGAAGGGAGGGGAGTAGCATTCTCAAGCAACTGAGAGACTTTCCCTGGAGGGAACGATTTGGGGGGAAACCCTTGCCATTCGTCAATGTCAACTCCCCCCCCCCCCCCTGGCTTTTGCAGTTTAACCTAGAAGGTTTGAGGCTTATGGTGACAGGGCATCTCAAAATTTCTGAAGCTGGCTCACCTCTTTTTCTCTGAAGCTTCCTCCATCTTCCAAAGAAGGATAGAGGGCATGACTCTTTGTGTCAAGGTTTCCATTTTTTGTAACAGGCTTTTCAGTTTTGGCACATATTTATGATGGTGGTGTTGAACATGAAGAAACTGCAGTACACAGTACTGGCCAGTAGAGTGCACACAGTCCTATCTTAACAAATCAGCTATTGCAGCTCTCAGCACATAGAATGCATTTGTAGGCCCGTCTTATAAATAGATCACCTATAACCACATCACTGTGTGCTGCTATCTTTGCAGCCTTATTAGCCTAAGTAAGGAATCTGAGCAAATACCACACTTGTTTGCAAGGTTAAGGTAGGCAAAGTATGTGCAATTTGTTGAAGCTTTTCCTGTAATGATTTTTTAAAAGCTTCCCTACATGCCAGGAGATCTGGATTTAAAGCATTAGGGGGTCCTTAGTACCAGCTGGTTACCTTATGTTCCCTGGCTGAAGGCTGGCTGGGAGGGGCACAGACATCCATCTGTTCAGCCCACCAACAAGACACAAACTCCCATTTCTGCCCCATCTGTGTGGAAAGGCTGCTGAGTGTGTTTTCACGGAGTTGCTTTATGGATTTCCCTGTTTCTGTAGGAGTCTTTTGTGCTTTGTAGGCAGATTTGATTTAATGAAGATGGACTGGTGCATCTTTCTTGCCTTTGTTTCTATGTCTTACCCTTGTTGTGTCTGAAAAAGAAAACCCTGGGTGATATGATTCAGCAGTCTGAGTGGGCTGCTGCCTTTTTTGAGGAAATCCTTTTCTGAGGAATTCCTTAAAGATCTCTAGCCTAAATTAAAACATGGGATGTAACTTGATGACGTTATCACGTTCCAAAAATCCTTGGAGTTTTCCTTCAGGCTTTCTGCAGTAGAGCAACACTTGTAAGAACTAAAATGCTATTCTGTTATGTACGTGGACTGCCACCAGGGGTCCGTGGCACATGCAGGAGCTTGGCTCCTGGAACAAAGGAAACTTTGGATCCTGGTTTTCCCCAGCCCCAACCAATAGCCACTTGGCGGGACATTCAAACCCTCCAGTGGGAATGGGGGGGTGCTGGGTGGATATTTATATAGTTGGCCCTGTCGGGCCATTACAGTTAGTCTTGTGTTAAGTACAATAAACGTGTGCAACCGCATGTCATCATCCGAGTCCTCCATGCGGCGAACCCAGTACTCTTCATATTCATTAAGAAGTCATAAGAAAGGGAAAGTGAGATCCCTTCAAATAAGAATATGGTGGATTTTTCTTGAACAAGCTGCTTCAGACTTCTGGCTCCAGTTCTTGAACATTTGGCGTTCCATTTGATGTGTGGTAACCACACTGAACAGATGAAAATGAAGTCTCGGTAATTTGCTTGGAACTCATGTGCATATAGCAGCTTTGAATATCAGCTCAGCTTCCACACCTATTTCAAGTGGGGGAGCAAACACAGTACAACCAGGCTTCCACCCTTCTGGCTTTCTGCAAGCTGTGAAAAGCTGAACTATTCAAGAGGGGGTTTCGCTCAGGCAAGAGGACTGCACTGTAATGATGTGGCTCAGAGAAAGGCCCTAGGTGGTGGGACTATGGACTATGTGCATAGTTTGTACTGTTTGTGAAAAGTACTGGGTCCGATGTATGAGGTAGTGAAATCAGCGCATAACTTTATTTAGCAGGTCAGGAACAAGACACAGAAGCCGGCTTGCAGGTCGGCTTATATCCTGAAGCAAAACCACACCCAAACACACCCAAGCACCTGTGATAGGTCTATTTACATTGATTGGATTAACTCTAGGATCCTAGTCTCCCGATTGGAAGGGGAACTAGAATCCAACCTTCTATTGTTCTGGTGGAGCGAAGCTCAGGCTCTTCGCATGACCACATGCGGACCAGCTGAAACCAGATCGTGCACATGGTCGGGTTGGTACACAACACCCCTCCCCCCATAGTCCAGAGCACAACGACACACATAGTCCTGGAGGTAGCTCAGAGGTCTCCATACTTGGGAGGAGCGGCATAGCTCCGGGGTTGCTGGAGCCGTTGGCTGTTCATGGGGCAGAGCTGCTGGAGGAGGCTGTGGCGGTGAGGCTGCTTCCGTGTTTTCCTCTGTGATTGCCAGGCTGGCATATACGTGGTCTCCCGCGGTGGTTTCTGGTGCCTCGGGGAGCGGAGCCAGTGGTGCAGATTCGCCTATGACCGGTGGGGAAGCATACTCGCCGTTGCCCTCTTCCGGATCCATGGGTAGCACTCGGCGGTGCAGTTGGTCAATGTGCCACCGCTAGAGTTGCCCATCTTCACACGAGACCTTGTACGATAGGGGGCCCATGACTCGGACAACCCTTGCTGGAACACATGGGGGGCCCCGGGCATAATTCCAGGCGTAGACCGGGTTCTGTGGGAAGAATCCCCAGGGTGCTTCCCGATCTTCGGGGACAGCATCATGGTCTGGGGCTCTGTCCGGATGGAGCCAGTCCATTCGGGTGGCCAGCAGCCGGCCAAGCAAGAGTTCCACAGGGCTGCGCCCGGTCGCAGTGTGTGGGGTGGTTCGCTGGCAAAACAGGAAGGCTGCTAGTTTAAAGTCCCAATCCCCAGACTCCATGCGGTCCAACAAATCTTTAGTTGTCCAGACCATCCGCTCGGCCTGGCCGTTGGTTGTGGGGTGAAAGGGGACCAAGCAGATGTGTTTGATCCCGTGGTAGGTTTGAACTGCTGAAACTCGGCCGAGGTGAAGGCCGTGCCATTGTCCGTAACCAGAGAGTCAGGGAGGCCCTGGGCACTGAAGATCCGCCACATGGCCCAGATGGCCACCCGGGAGGAGGTGGAAGACACAGGGACCACCTTGAGCCATTTGCTATAGGAATCCACCAATATAAAAAAAAACTGTTCTTGAAAGGGCCCCACAAAGTCCAGATGGAGCCGGGCCCAGGACTTGTGGGACGACTCCCACGCTTACACTGGTGCATGGGGAGGGGCCGGGCGTGTCACCTGGCATAGTTGGCAACGTTTTACTGTGTCTTCAATGTCCTTGTTGATCCCCAGCCACCAGATATAACTCCTAGCCAGGTCCTTCATTCGAACTACCCCGGGATGGGTTTCGTGTAACGCTGTGAGAACACAGTCCCGTAATGGTGTTGGAATCACCACCCGACCACCCCACAGTATACACCCTTTGTGGCCAGACAGTTCATCTTTCCTAGAGGCTAATGCTGCAAAGTCTGGTCCCCCCAGGCCCAAGGGCCACCCCCTCCCCACTCAGTCCAAGACCCGGGCGAGGATGTGATCCCTGCCCATGAGGCAGGCCACCTCCAGGACCTGGACTGGCCAGTCGGGGAGGCTCTCCAGGAGGACAACATGCTGGGCCGGGTCTGGGTTGGAGGACGGCAACGGGAGGCAACTCAGGGCATTGGTGTGGCCCATCGCCTTGCCTGGGTGGTGGACCAGCATGTAATTGTACCCCGCCAGGAATAGAGACCACCAGAGCACCCTGGGGGACAACATCTGTGGAATTGGGCAGTCGGGCGCCCGGAGACCCAGGAGCAGTTTGTGGTTGTTCACCACAGTGAAGGGCCTGCCGTACAAGTAATTGTGAAATTTCTTCACCCCCTCTACAATGGCCAGACCCTCCTTGTCTATCTGGGCATAATTCCGCTCTGCTGGCAACAAGGTCCAGGAATAATAAGCAACCGGAACCTCATGGCCGTCCGTCAAGCGGTGCCCCAGAATCACGCCTACCCCATAGGGAGATGCATCGCATGCCAACACCACCGGCAATGTCTCATCAAAATGAGCCAGCACCACGTTGGATGTCAAGAGCACTTTGACCGCCTGGAACGCCACATCATGCGTTGCGTCCCAAGCCCAAGGAGCACGCTTGTCCAGCAGCCAGTGGAGTGGTTCGGCCACTGCCGCCTTGTACAGTAGAAACGAATGTTAGAAAATCAATTTGAAAGAAGGGGCGGGCACTTGCATGATGGCACGAATCTTCTCATCTGTAGGCTGGATGCCCTGGGTGTCCATGACAAAGCCCAGGAACTCCACCCAAGACACCCCAAGAAGGCACTTCTCCCTCTTGACCCAGAGACCGGCAGAGTCAAACCACTGGAGGACCACATGGAGCCGGCTGGCGAAGGTCTCAGAGTCCGGGGCCACGATCAAGACATCATCCAGAAAGGGCTGAATTCCAGGGATACCGTTCAAGAGATTGTCCATGAAACTCTGAAAAATCCCCGGTGCGACGCTCACCCCAAATTGCAGCCGATGAACCTTAAACGCCTCCTTGTGAGTTACTATGGTCTGAGCCTCGGCGGTAGCTGCGTCCACTGGCAACTGCTGGTACGCCTGTGCCAGGTCCAGTTTGCCAAAAATTTTCACCCCCACCAGGGCCGCCAGGACATGGGCGACCGCCGGCGTGTGCCTGTAGCGCTTTATTGAGAGTGCACTTGTAGTTGGCACAGATTCGTACATCACCATTGGGCTTAACCAGTGTGACAATTGGCGTTTCCCATTGGGCATGGGTGACTGGTTCCAGCACCCCCTGCTCAACAAGGCGATCCAGCTCCGCCTCGATCTTAGGTCTGAGGGCCAGGGGAGGATGGCGATACTTCAACCGGATGGGCCTCACTGTGGGGTCCAGGTCCAACATGACCAGGGACCCGCTGAAACGGCCCAGTGTTCCATAAAACACGGCCGGGAATTCCTCGCAGACCGAGGCGAAAGTTGGCTGGGCGACCTGATTAACCCCTGTCACCTCAAAACCCAGGGGCCCAAACCATGACAGACCTAACAAACTCGTGAGTCGGCCCTCCACCACCAGCAAGTCCAAGAGTCCATTAAAGTCCTTATAAACCACACTGAACTTGCCCCTGCCCTTAATGTTCACAGGATTTTGTTGAAAATCCCCAGAGTGACAGGCCACGGGCCTTCTTCAGGCGGGGCCCCCCTCGTGGGCAAAGCTGATGGAGGGTGTCCTCAGAATTTATTGAAAAGGATGACCTGGTGTCCAGCTCCATGTGGCACGGGGACCTCTCAATGAGCACCGTTGCATGCAATTTAGTAGGGCCATCGGGGGGCAAGTTCATTAACTGGTGGTGGTTCTGCTGCTGGTTGGCCGACAGGGTGTGTAGGTCTGATGTCTCTTGGTGGATGGTGGACCTCTATTGTACTTGTGGAGTGAAGCTCAAGTTCTTCGCATGACCACGTGCAGACCGGCTGAAACCAGATCGCGCACATGGTATGGTCAGTACACAACAGTTTGCTGCTGTAAGTAGGCACTAGGGGTGTGCGTTTGACTAAATCCAAGCCGGAAAAATATCTGAAAAATATCAGTATTTTCTGGATATTGTTTCAGCTGGATATAGACTTGGGTTATTGTTTGGCTATCTGAAATAGCCAAGACTGGCAAGACTGCTAGATAATCAAATTTAAAGCGCATTTAAAGGGATCACAGTCCCTTTAAATACCTTCTTCAAGCCATGCAACTCCACAGTGAGTGAACTCTGAAGGTGTTTGAAGGGCTTGCAGTCCCTTTAATGCCTTCCAGATGAACTTGCTGCTTGGAGAAGGGGTTTAAAGAGTCCACAAGCCCTTTAAATGCCTTTGGAGTTCATTCACCTCTGAGTGAACTCAGCTTGAAGAAAGACATTTAAAGGGACCACAATCCCTTTAAACACCTCCCACTCTCCATTGGAGGATGGGGGCACCTTCTTTGTGGGGGGTGGACTGAGGAGAGGCACCAGCAGCTATGCTGCAAATTTGGTGCCTCTACCTCAAAAAAGCCCCCCCCCGAACCCCAGATACCCCTGGATTGATTCTCTATTATACCCTGGGGGGGAACATTGACTATAATGGTCCCCATAGGATATAATGGAGCTGGAAAAATTGGTTTCCTGAATATTTCCCAACTCTGAATACCATACTGGTACTGGGATTTGGTAATACTGGAAAATACCAATATTTTGGGGGTTTAGTATACTCAACCCCAAAAAGTACTGGGTTTTTTTGCACACCCCTAGTAGGCACCTACTATGAAGGAGGAGCAGGAGGAGATTGGATTTATACCCCGTCCTTCACTCGGCATCTCAGAGCAGTTTACAAACTCCTTTCCCTTCCCCATCCCACAACAGGCACCCTGTGAGGTAGGTGGGGCTGAGAGAGCTCTTTCCAGAACCGACCTTGAGAGAACAACTCTGACAGAACTATGGCTTGCCCACGGTCATCCAGCAGGTGCAAGTGGAGGAGTGGGGGATCAAACCTGGTTCTCCCAGATTAGAGTCTGCACACTTAACCACTACACCAAACCGGTGTAATTTTTGCTTTTGTTTACTGTGTCACATTAATTCCCATACTGTGCTTCTCCTCTGTTTGGTTTTCCAGATCTCTACAAGTCAAATGCTTATTTCATTGTCTTCTGGATGTCCTACTCCATTGATTTATGCTGTTAATAATCTACCTTTCTCACTGGGACTCAAGGCAGTAGATTTATTTAGTGTATCCACCTTGAGTCCCAGTGAGAAAGGCAGACTACTAATACCATAAATTTAAAAAATAATAACATTGAGGATCAGAATGAAAGTTGGTGTTATGTTCAAAACTGCATCCTATGTTCAGAAATGCAAATTCCAATTTAACACCTGCAGACATTTTACAAGGGATTGTAATGTGACATGCAAAGCAAGGGAACTCAAAAACAGTGTTTTACTCATTGATTGTTTATGAATAAATTAGTTAACCAAATGCTTAACCAAATTGGTTAACCAAATGCAAAGGAGATGGCCTCACCTCATCAACAACCCCTCTGTTAATATTTCCTCCTAGTAGTTATGACTACAGCAAAATCTATACAGAACAAATGCATTAGTTATGTGTTATATCATTCCAGGTACCTGCATTTTTATTTTTATTTTAACATCATACAGACTGGAAAACCTTCAGTTGGATCCAGCAGTGCATCAGCAGAAGGTACACTGGTGGTCATGGATCTCTCCGTGTTCTGCTCCCCATGGCAGTCGTTCCTAATCCTGATTTATTCCTGAGGTCACAGGACCTACATGGAGTCGCAGCCATGGGTCGGGAGGCCACAATGGAGAGGGGGAAAGGCACAAGCACTGTCCTTTCTGCCTTCTTCTGCTGAAGCAGCTCTGCTGAAAGAAGAGGGAGAACTGTTTTGCCCCTTCTCCCACACTGCAGCCATCTGATTCACATCACTGTTACTTCATATTAGGGTTGCCATTTGCCTGGTGGGGGCAGGGGATCCCCTGATTTTGTGGGCTCCTGTCTGCTGCCAGCCAGCTGGCCAGCGGGATGGAAATCCCCCCCAAACAACGATGTGCTTACATCACCTAGGGGTGATGTTGGTGATGTTGGGGGGAGGGTGACGCTCTGACTTTTGGGCAAAACTCTATGGTTTGATGCTGATTTTATCATAGAATTTTGCCCCAAAGCCAGAGCGTCACCCCCAACGTCATCGACATGTCGATGTCACTTCTGAGTGATGCAGGCACATCGTGTGCGATGTCACTGTTTTTTTGGGGGAATAACTTTCCACTCCCAGAACATTCCCCCATCCCCCCACCGGCAAGTGAAAGGCAACCCTAATTTATATCTATCCTGCAATCTGAGGAATAACCTTTCCGGGAGTTGTGAAGGACTGCTAAGAGAAGGGGAATGCAGGAAAGATCTGTGATACTTGCATCCATGGATAACTGGATCCATACTCTTGTCAGCTCCCATTGACAGTGTCCACCATTTTAAAAATCCATGTGATCGTATGGCTGCCAAGCCCCTGGTGGCCCTTACCTGGATAGCCCAGGCTAGCCTGATCTCACCAGATCTCAGAAGCTAAACAGGGCGAGGCCTGGCTAGGATTTGGATGGGAGACCACCAAGGAATTCCAGGGTCTCTGTGCAGAGGCAGACAATGGCAAACTACCTCTGTTAGTCTCTTGCCTTGATAACCCTACAGGATTGCCATAAGTGGAGGTGACTTTAAGGCACTTTCCACTACTACCAAGCCACTGTTGTGTGTGTGTGTGGGGGGGAGTGGAGCAGCTGTGGGAGAAAGAAAATCCAGCCTTGTGTACTTTCTGGAAGTTCTTATCAGAAGTGACAAAGAAAAGTTCCAGGAACATCTGGGTTCCTAGATCTACCCTTTGTTGCATCCAGTTAAGAAGGTTACATTTTTAAAAAACAAAACTCCCAGTTGCCAGGCACTGCCTAACAACCCTGCATGATAACTGTAAACCAGTCTGGTACTTGTTACAGCTGTCTGGAGCCATGTCCTCTTGAGATGTCATTTGTAGAAACAAAACTGGGAGTTTTCTATTATCGTACTAATTTCCTGTAATTATGGACTGTATCATTTTTTACTATTAATGTTTTATAACTGATTAGTGCAGTACAATTCATTTCCATTATGAGTGTGCCTTTGAATATTTCTGGTGGACTCTCTTAAATGAGGTGCCCCGCTCGTTCAGTTCTAAACTCTCCCCGTTGGCCTTCTTTTTGCGCCTGCAGCTGGTCAGTGTCCTATTTACACAGCTGACTTTTGTCCTCCTCATTGGCAGGAGGTCCAGGAGCACACCCACCTGGCTTGTACTGACAGGATTAGCTCAGCTATTTTGGTGTATCCAGATCTAGCACTCAAATAGAGTTGCTAGCTCTCCAGTTTTGAACCAGGCTGTCCACTCTTTGATTGTTCTTAGTGGGTGTGTGTGAGAAAATGTCTGGCATTTTCCAGTTAAATCTCAAGCAGTCCCAGGGCACTGGGCTGCACTTGGTTGTGCAGAAGCTCCATCTCGGAGAGCATTATGTCAACAAGTCTGCAGCAGCAGGTCCTGGCTTGATGTGGCAGGGAGGGAGGCAGCATCAAAGCAACTGCATGAGACAAGCAGTCCGCTTACTGTTGCTGTTTCAAGGCTGTTGCTTTTCATTTGGGGGCGGGGCAAAATTGGAGCCTCCCTTTCCCCCTGGGTTCTGCTGCCTGCAAGCCAGTGATGTCCCCGTTTTGTGCCTGCAGCTGGTTCCCCAGCCAGAAGGAGAGATGAGGCAGAGGCAACTGGGACGTGGGCTGCTGCTTTCCCTCCTAGCTCCCTGGTGTGCTTGGGCGGGGACGTATTGTCTGGCACATGAGGGGGTGTGGGGAATATGCTCCTGGCCACAGCAGGTCTCCCGCTTTCAGGGAATGTAGCTGAGGATCTCCATGAGAAGGAGGAAAGGGCCAGGAACTGTAACTAAAGGAACAGGAGGTTTCCTGGAGTCTAGCAGCACTGCATAAATGAACAGAATTTTATTCCAGCCTTACTTTTCCAGAACTAAAGCCCACTTTTTCAAATGCTGTTAAGGGGATCTTCACTGAGCATGAAGCTGATGGACTTCCATTCTACGTAGTGCCTTTTATAATCAAAAGGAACCGAGAGCTGAGTGGCACCTTAAACACTAACAATTTTATTAAGGATGACCTTATATGAGTTCACTTCATCAGCTGCATTGAAGGGTTCTACCATTAGGTCGATACATTTATAGTCAAAGCTCCTGACAGCAGAAAATGGTGTGTGCTTGGGGGAGGGTTACAGAGAGAGGCCAATTTAAAACAATACCCACTTATAAGAGGAATCAGTCCACTCAGAGTGTGTGAGTGAATGAACAAGAGATATATAATTATACTCCCATGGCTTTATAATGAACCAGGAGTAAGGCCCGTTGTGGGAAGAAATACAACGAGCTCTAGAAGGAAGCTCCAGGTGAGTGTCCCAACTGTGACTGGTGGGGCGGCAGAGGGAAGTGGAAAATAGAGGGAGGCAAGCCATGTTTATTCCCTTCTGCTTAGCTATCAGGCAGGGCTGTCTTGAGTCATTTTGCTGCCCCAAGTGGGTAATATGGGAGGACAGCCTCATGGTAACAGGTATGGTTCCCTGTACCCCTGACGTACATTGATTTGGAGTTATGCCGTGGCAGCTAAGGTAGAAAAGCACCTTCTCCTATGCCATGTCTTCTGGGTTCCAAGGGTCTTGAAAGCGGTTTCATAGCCAGTTACAGGGTTGCCAACTCTGAGTTGGGAAATACCTGTAGATTTGAGGGGTAGAACCTGGGGAGGGCAGGGTTTGGGGTGTGGAGGGTCCTCAGCAGGGTATAATTCCATAGAGTCCATTGCCCAAAGCAGCCATTCTCTCTAGGAGAACTGATCCTGGAGATCCCCAAGTGCTGCCTGGAGGCTGGCAATACTAAGGGGAGGGCCAGACCCGTAGATTTGAGGGGTAGAGCCTGGGGAGGGCAGGGTTTGGGGTGTGGAGGGACCTCAGCAGGGTATAATTCCATAGAGTCCATTGCACAAAGCAGCCATTCTCTCCAGGAATTTCTTAATCTGGAATTGTAGATATTAACAAAAAATACTAGACACGCACACACACACACACACACACACACACACGTATTTTTGTTGAAACCATCAGGAAATCCTACATTCAAAGTGCTTCAGTTCAAAAAATGCCTCACCAGCCAATAATGCTGGCTAGCATCACTGTGGGGCCAAAATGGACTGACTGAACTTCTGGCTGGCACCTGTTTCTTCTTGAATCATTTTCAGTGCTCCTGGTTACTCATTCCTACACCTAACTGGGAGCATAGACAGCTGCTGTCCAGATATATGCAAATGGTCCTATATCCAGGTACTGTTCTGAGTCCCAACAGTAAAGTCGCACCAGATTTCCTTTCTGTTATGGCATGCATACGTGCACCGGAAGCTCTCTGTCCTGCCCTTACTCTGCTTCTCTGTTAAGCAAGCGCCAAATACATGGTCGGTTCCTTTCCCTTATATATGCTACTTCTGTTTGTGTGGTACAAATATTTCAGATCTCATGTCCCTGGTGATCTGTAATCACTTTACTCTGGCTTTTTTCCTGTGCTGTGACACCATACCAGAATATTAGATTATAGTGGCATAATGTCATACATAATAACATTAAAACATGGAAAGCCTGAAGCTTGTCTCACTTTGATATTATATTCTCATTTTTCAAAACCCAAATGTCATCTTTATTCCAGAGGAGGTTGTTTCAGTGCTTAGAACATTTTGAGTGTTATGGTAAAAATGCAGATTGAGTTTTAAACGTAGGCTTTTTTAACCAGCAGCATGTCATATTTCCTTTATGTGGCAAATAATATACTCACTGCAAATGTACACAATTAATTATATTTCTTATTTCATGTTGGCAAATTCAACCAACTAGTTATGTTTGGTTAACTCTGTAAAGAAGAATGGTTCCTTGCTCTGTTCTGTAAAATAAAATCCTTGGTTCAGGCTGTACAGAGGCCTGCAAGAATCTTCCCAGAGACGGTTAGAGACAGCTCAGAAGTAGGTAGCACAGTGACCTTGCCAGCTAAATTGTTTTCAGCTGAGGGGAGTACCAACTGCCCTTGGTTCTCCCAATTAGCACATTTCAAGCAATTGAAGTTATGGACACCTGTGTGAGGGCAGGGACAGACCTAGCTGCTGGATGGTTTCGTTTCTCTCCCCCCCTCTCTTGTCCATCCTTGGATCTCATGTGCCTAGCAACCAAGAGTTACATCACCTCTCAGGTATCTCATTGGTCCAAAGGCCTAGGATCAATCAGAGACCTTATGTTTAGCTATGCTGGAAAAGCTTAGGTTTTTTTGTTTTATTCCATCACTGTCTAGTCTTGTTTTATATATTTTTGCACCTTAAATAAATAATTATATTTTTACTCTGTCGTGTTTTTTGCCTTCAATAACCTCAAAGCTTTAATCCAGAGCCTTGGTTCTTGACCACCTGCCAGTTAACTGTTTTGCCTTGGAAACTCAGACTGCAGTTCCGCTCTGCAGGGCTAACTTTTCTTGTTAAGTTCCCGGAGAAGCCGGGAGGCATGGTCTTTTTCTCCTGGGCTGTTGGGATAGATTGAAAGACCTGGGAGCAACCTACCAAGACTAGGGTGAGTTTTAGACTCTCTCTGGTACTTTGTAACTCTGTTTTGTACCAAAAGTCTTGTACCCTTGTACCTTGTACCTGGAACCTGGTATCCTTGTACCAAAAGTCCTTACCCGGGGTTGGGACTGGGACTTTCCATTGGTCACATAGACAAAGACTAGTTGTAACGGCCAACAGGGCCAACTATATACATATCTACCAGCAACCCCCCCACTCCCACTGGAGGGTTTAAATGTCCCGCCAAGGTGGCTATTGGTTGGGGCTGGGGAATCCAGGATCCTAAGTTTCCTTTGTTTTCGGATCCAAGCTCTGGCCTGTCCGTGGACCCCTGGAGGCGGTCCACGTACATAACACCCTCTCAGGCCTCCTCTTCATCCCCCCCCCAACAGGTAAAGGGAATTGTTTCTTAAGTTAGAGTCAGGAGCTTTTGTGAGATGTAGTTCCTCAGATGTTCCATTATACTGGTCTTGAGTGTGAGCATGATACTTTGTTTTGGTAGGAATACTATCAGGTCTACTAGGACCTTCTTAACAAGCAGGCCAGCAAATACACTGGCTAAGGAAATACAGTAAATGTAGTTCTGCAACACAAAATGCTTTGGGGGGTGTACTGTTACAGATATGGCCAGGAATACAGGGGAACAGTTGCTGGTCGTGAAAAAAAGGATCATGAAGGATGTTTCTGCAGGCCAGAAAGAGAGCTGGCTTAGTCTCTCAGCTAAAATAGCCTTGGAGAGGGGCAAGAAACAATGGAGTAACACAATAACATGGTCTTTAGTACATTAGAAATAGTCTAACCCAGGGGTGTCAAACTCATTTGTCATGAGGGCTGGATCTGATATAAATCAGACCTTGCTGGGCTGGGCCATGTGTGTCATAAAATGTAATGCCAGGTACATTTGGCTGATTTCCCACAAGGAGCTGCGTTGCCGTCACACCTCCCTTTGCCCCATTTCCATTGGTCAATTTCCCACTTGAAGCCATGCAGCTGCATTTTGACCCGTGGCTTTGCCCGATTTTCAAAAAACAGGATCATGAAACCGCGGGGAAAATCAGGCGAAGCCGTGGGTCAAAATGTGGCCACATGGCTTTGAGTGGGAAATTGACGAATGGAAATGGGGCAAAGGGAGGCGTCATGGTGGTGCAGCTCCTTCTGCAAAATCAGCCTTTATAAACTTTATTAGTCATGCTAATGTAAAAGCTCTACAATGAGAAGGGTGATCTAGATTGTAAAGGTAACTGGCCATTTTCCCTTGCTGAATAGAAAGGTTTAGTTTGTCCTGAGAAGAAGAATAAGGCTGCAAAGGATTTAGGTTATGAAATTCTAGGTCCAGAAGCCTTTGTTTAATGGTTTGAAAGATGGCAGATTTGTTAAAGGGGAGAAAAAGAAATGAATTGAAAAGCCCAATTGTTAGCTTTTCTTTTTGATAGTTGAGAACCAGGTAATGCTATACAAATCACTTTTTAACTTTGAAAGTAAAGAGTTTGAAGAGATTCTAAAATGTAACCTGAGCCAATATTTAAAGGTTATTAGCCAAGTTCTTGTTTCACTAAAATGCTGGGCCAATTCTATACAAAGTGCTGAATATGGAGTGCAATTAGGGACTCCTAAAATTTGTCGGAAATATCTTGCCTGAATTTTCTCTAAGTTGTTATTGAATGCCTTTATCCAGACCAGGATGCCGTAGAGCATCTGAGATAAAATTTTGGCTTCAAAAATCTTGATTGCAGCTTTATGGTATTAACTAGTGAGCCAGAACTTCCCTCCTAGACCCTGTAGTCTGCCTGTTCAACACTTTCTTTTCTCCAAAACAGTAAATGCCTTGTCCCAAGAGAGGCTGAATAGAATACTGCTATCTAATACATGTCAGGGCATCATTTATAGAATTTAAGTGTAATGTACTATGTCATTTGTGATGGAGAGACTTTGGAAACTGAAGTATGCCAATCATTTGCAGTGAATGTCACCTTCTGTAAAAGCATATGAAAGGAAATGCACTGTTTGAACAAATGAAGCAGCCTTATATGAGTCAGACCATGAGTCCAACTAGCTTATCATTGTCTACTGTGAGGGGCAGCAGTTCTTCCAGAGTCTTGAGCAGAAAATGATCTTACTCAGCACTTGCTAACTGCAGTCTTTTAAGAGGACATGTGAGGAGGTGAACTTGGGACTTCTTGCATGCAGGCAAAGCAGATGTTTTGGCATTAAGATACAACTACTTGCCAGTGGCTGGCAGGAAGGGTAAGATCCTCATGAAAGAAAGAGATTGGTTTGTTCTTGGTGATGTGATCTACAAACTGCTTGACACTTTAAATAATAGGCATGAACTCCAAACTAGGCCTCCCATTTACCCACAAGGGGCAGAAAATTACCTGCCCCCACCTCTAACTTCCCACCCTTCAGGAACAGGAGAAAAAAATGGCTTCCACATAATGATGCTCTAGGAATTCCCCCTAGTCTCTATGGTAAAGACCAGGGAAACCATCCTAGAGTGTCATCTGGAAGTGACATTACATCCTCCCTAGGAACTACCCCCCAAATCTCTCAGCATTTGCCCAGAGTTTGGAAACCCTACCCTAAACTGATTCAAAACCATCAATTGCTTGGACTACTTTCATATCCAAATGTTAGTCTAATAATAGTAGTATCACCAATGTATGTGACATCTTACAGTTTAAAACACACAGGTAAAGAAGCCCCTGCCCCAAGGAGCTCATACTGCAAAGAAGAGATGTAAAAGTACCAAGGCAAAATGCATTTTGGTTTTGTTTTCATTGTGGTTGGCACAGGGAACCTGGTTTACAAACATGTGGAATGAAAGTACCCACCAGCCAAATGGTGCTCTTAATTTCACAGACTTATTAGAACTAAAAATCAATCCAGTACAAATACATAGAGTCCAGCATTTGGCACTTTGCAGTCTATGATCTTAGTAAGCTTCCTGTGGGCAAGCTGGAATTCCTGCGAGGGGTTTGGTTTCCAACTCTCCACCAGATTAAAGGTAACACTCCTGCATCAAATAAAGGAAACTGATATTTGTTAGGTATCTTGAGATCAAGTACTTGGTTCAAATGATTTGGAAGTAGCAAATAGGCCTGTTGTGTCTGTATGAATTGCAATACAAAATGAAATTTTCCAATTGCCTTTTTATCATTGCACCATTTTTATATTGCAAAGGTTTCGATATATCATGGGAAGTATTGTGAGCCCATCCATTGTGGCTTGCTGCCCCAAGGTTTAATTTGAGCTGACATTCACTGGAGTTCAGCTTTGGCCTTCAAATGAAAGGACTTGCCTGTTCATTTCTGTAGAGTCAGGATGGAGAGGAGAGTATTTCTCTGCACTTATTTTACTTCAGGCTCCTTCCTCATATTTTGCTTTCTCTTGAAGCTTGACAGGAAGGGGGAAGTATGACTCTGCCTACAGGGTCTTAGTTTTCTTAATAATTTTTGTCATTGGATCAGCAAAGGTTCAAAAGCATCACACAACTGTCCCTGAATCACACAAGTGTGCCAAATCTCAGCCCCAAGTTACTTAACTGCAAAAAGTGATGCATTTAAATTTATTGCCATTCTCTCCTTCAAAAGTTTGGAATGCATAAAAATGGCAAAAGTAGTTCAAAACCCTCAATAAAATTGCATCAAGCAGGATAACATTCAAGCAGAATATAATACATTACCCATCACTGACTTACTTCCAGCTCTCTGGACCAGTACCCAGTCCTCGAATTCCAGATATGACAAGGAACCTAAGGATACTATGATGACTATGGCTGTTAGACTATGAGCAGCCCTGTAGCTAGATGATTTTTGGTGGTGGGGCACTGGAGGCATGATGGCACTTCTGATGTCACAAAAATAATAAAATAAAATACAAAATAGAAGAGCTGGCTCCCCGGCATGGATCAAGCACTCTCTTAGCCTCCCCCCCTGCTCTGCTCTTCACACAACCCCCCTCAAGCCACGCAACTTGGCTGCAAATTGACCCAAAGGCCTCCCCTCCTCCCTTGCCTATGCAGCCTCATGTGCCCGTCCACCCTCAGCCCATGCCATGGGAAGTGCTGGGTCCTAGCACTCCTCCAACACCCCAAAGAAGCAGCCATGGCAGGGTCCAGCCGTCAATTCACCGGGGGGAGACGCAGCAACGGCCAGCCCTGCGCATGCTCTCTTCTCAGCTGCCTGCTCAGGGAGCCATGAGCTGCAGTTGCTCCTGCCAGCTTTGTCTCCTTTCGGGGCTCAGACAGCAGGCAGGAGGGGCTCCGGCTGGAAGTCAGGAAGCAGCAGGAAGAGTCAGCGAGGTCGCAGCAACTGCCCACAGGGGTAAGGAGTGTGGCACACTAGGGAGGTGGGTCTGACATCCTCTGAGGGTGGGGGCATTGCAGATTCAGGAGGGGGCGCCGCCCCACCCTGTCTATGAGCCTCACAGCATCATCCTATGTACTTCGAAGGGTGAAATTCAATTTAGGGAGCTCCCGGTTGCCGCCGAAGGCAATGGTAACTGGGGGCTAGTTTGCCGCCACAGAGGAGGGCGAGGAGGCAACAGCGCTGCAGCGCAGCGTGCTGGGGCATGGGTGGGGAGGAGCCAGCCTTGTTAGGCTCAGCTCCGACGTTGTAAGTGACCAAGTGAAGGATAACTCTCCTTCTAACTAGGCATTAAATCATATACCTTCCTTCCACTAAACCTTCTTTGAACAAAGAGAGGTTTCATTCAATGACTTTTTAAAATTAGAGGAAGCCTTTCTCCATGAGAAAAAGTCATTTGGAGGGACTATTTCCCTCATAAAGAGAAAGAAGAAAAAGAAGACGGTTTTATACCTTGCTATTCACTACACAAAGGAGTCTCAGAGTGGCTTACGATCACCTTCCCTTTCTCTTCTTCCCTTTCCTTCCTCCTCCCTACCCCTGTGAGGTAGGGCGGGCTGAGAAACTCTGAGAGAGCTGTGACTGACCTAAGGTCATCCAGGAGGTGGTCATACACACTAAATAATCCACTTTCAATCCACTTTCAGTGCACTTTCCAACTGGATTTTACTGTGTGAACTGACAAAAATCAGTTGGGAAATGCACTGAAAGTGGATTATTTAGCGTGTGTGACTACAGCCCCAGCTGGCTTTATGTAGAGGAGTGGGGAATCAGACCTGGTTCTCCAGATTAGAGTCTGCTGCTTTTAACCACTACACGAAACTGGCTCTCATAGGGTCAAACTCAGCAGAAGAAAATCAGAGGATCCTGCATCAGTTGTCCTGACTCTTTCCCTCAGCCCATTATGGAGTCTGCCATTACTTCAATTTTTTCTGGATTCATCTTTTATCAACTTTATCCAGACCATGCTGCTAAGGAAGGCTCTGGGGAAGCAGAGGGTTATGACCTCCCTGGCAGAAATGAGCAGAACCCAGGAGTAGTTCTGTAAATGTCTGAAAGATTCATTAGCTGCCATCACAAAAAGGTTGTCAGCCTGAACTCAAATGTAGTGGTGGCAAACTGGATATGAGTACTGTGTCACAAACAGTTGTAATGCACCAGTTCACTCTGGCCATTAAACTTCCCATTGTCCTGGTTTGTTTGTTAGTTTAGTTCAGTTGTGGTGAATTAGAAATGCTGGAAGCAGTATTGCACTAGTACTGGATTTTGCACAGTTTTTAGGTGGTTGTAAGCTGTACAGTCCCACAATTCCCTTTGTCTTTTGTGCTGTCAATCAAAAATTTGGTCTTGTTCCACAAGTGGCTTGTGCATGTGCTGAACTGGTACATCCATGGTCCAATCAACAGTTTTTCAAAGGCTTCATTAATGCTTGCAATAGAGTATTTGTACAACTATTTTCCACATGCAAAAGCTTTAAAAGTGTAGATTAATGCTCCGTCCTACAGTAGTCCGCATTCATCTTTCACATAACCTATAGTAATACATAAAATGTGAATTACGAGCAAACAAATGGTTAAGAAACCAAGGAGGGAATTGTGTTTCATCAGCCAAAAAGTCTCCAGAAAGTGGCTGTTGCCACTTTTAACCATTAATTAGCTACACCTCTGGTTCAGAAACCACAACCCTGTTTAGTGTGACCTCAGCAGTGTGGCATATGGGTAATTATTTTAGAAATAATCCACAGCAGAACAACTATGTGCTCACTCGGAATATGTAAGATCAGGGCCAATCTGCTGCTCACCAGGGTGCCTGCCAACCCTTTGTATAGCATCTTTCAAAACTAACCTTTCACATTTTGAATTAATTAAAAGCACTTGAGATTTAAAAAAATTAATGATTCTGTTATTAGCAGCATACTGAGTTTGGGACGGAGACTAAGAGAGGAGAATGGGTACAAAATATAAATGAACTAATCACTTAGATTTTTGTATTTTAGGCTGGGGGGCTGAGGAGAAATCAAAATGGTCTTACATGTGAAATCCTACTTTTATTTCGATTTATTAACACACCTAATTAGCACAGGGTCCAATCGTTCTGCCAAACTGTTCAAAAAGAAATTAATGATTGCCTCCCAGTCAGTCACGTATGCCATTAGAGGCAGCCATAAAATAGGTTCTTACTAGGGCTGCCAAGTGGGGGCGGGTAAACCCCCAGTTTGGAGGCCTGATTTCTGCCGCCACGGAATCAGGCCCCGGGGGGAACTCCGCCCCTCGAAGCGCAGCGCGGCTGCATCACCAGAGGTGATGCAACCACGTCGATCACGTTGGGGGCGTGGCCCCGATCGTCGGAGGGAAAACTCTATGGTATTCCCTTCGACGATCAGGGCCACGCCCTCAACATGTCGACGTCACGCATCACTTCTGGTGACGTCCTGGTGGCGCGCGCGTGCTTCGTGCGCGTGCACACGTCCACCGACAGCTCTTGGAGCCTGGCGAGGCTCCCCTGCCGCCAAGGGAAATAGACTTGGCAACCCTAGTTCTTACATATGGGTCAAGAGTTGGTTTCCTCAGCTCTCAGCAAGCTGCACAGGGCCTTTCTTTACAGCAGTCTGTTAATTTACTTACCTCTAGGCTATTTATGACATACCACCTTTCCATCTTAGACATGCCAAAGGCAGCTTTTTGTGTGTGTGTGTGTGTGGGGGGGGTGTTGTTAACTTAATTGCACCATAATTGCAGTGGACGTAGTGCTGCCAGTCTAATAAAGACCCTCCAATATTCAAATGGCCATGGGATCAAATTCTATGAGTCCCTGAACAAGGTTCCCCTACCCATCCTGCTAGCAGGGGTGCAGACTGAGAGTGAAAAAAGGCCTTGGAAAATGGCCCCACCCCCACAAGAGAGGGAGGGAGGGAGAAGAAGCCAGTTGGAGCTGCCATTCTTCTGGGCTGAGCACCTGGCTTATGCCAGCTGTGAGCTACCTTCCCTGGGCCAGGAGAATTCCTTCTTCCCCTCTCCCTTCCACTGCTCTGTTACAGGGTGGGATAGGCTCCTTAAAATGCCAGCCCCTCGGATATTCCGAAATCTTGGACAGGATCTGTCTGAGATCACATCCCTACATTCCATACAGCACTTAAAGTTAGCACTGACAACTCTGGCCTCCCTTGGTATTCACTGGCTGTTCCCTATTGTGGGTTTTTTTACGTTTGTTCAGTTATAACTTTTGTATTTACTGTTTTTTTAAAACTATCTTTGAACTATGTTACTTTCACACTTCTAGCTTTTCCCCCTCCCCTTTGGAGCTAGCTAATCAAACACAAGTAATTAATTTGCATCAATTGCAACCTGGAGGCATTTCATTACCACCTTGCAAAGGTGAGAAAATAAAATGATATTAATATGCAGAAGATCATTGCATAAGAAAGTCAGAAGGGTATTTTTAGAAAATAACTTTTGCAGTCTCCCTGGACGGATTTCTCTCCTGGGTTCCAGAATATTGTGGAATTTTAGCTGTTTAACCTTCACAACTGCAGTAATCTGTAAAGATTGTTTTAAGTCTTTCATGTAATTTATATCACGTAGGAAACTTAAATGGAGAAAGTGTTTAACCTTAATGATATCAGATTTGTCCCAGGGGGCACATTTCGGAAGCTCTTCCATGTACTCCTGATTACCAATATGAAAACAGGAGGTTGGTTTTGGGTTTTTTTGTAATGTGTGGGAAAGGGAATGGAGACCTTGGTCTGATGAGGCCCATCTACAAAGTAAGCTTCCAGCATTTTGTTTTTGAGCTCATATCTTCTTGCCTCATTATCTCCTCTGATTCTGTTTCCTTAGATTCCTCCAGTTCATTCCTGAAATACCATGTTTCCAATCCCTTTATGTCTTGTAGCTTCCGACTAAGGCCCACAAAGTGAAGACAGGAATCACTGAGGCTGGATCCAACACAGCAAGGAGCAAAGGTGGAAGTAAAGGCTGAAGGTAGAGTAAGTACTCCTGCAAGAAGGCAAGTATGCAAGTCCTATCTCTCTGGAACAGAATACTGGTTCTCAAAGGCACGATGCCTCACTGCGTGCATCAAAGGGACTGAACTGTTTATGGAGCTGTCTCAGAGTTTTCTTTCTGGGGTAGGGTTGCCAGCCCCATCAGTGGAGCTGGGGATCCCTCACCACCAGGCCCTACCTCCTAGTGGCAATCAGCTGGCCAGCGTTGAAACTTACCAAGAGAAAAGAGGAAGGCCCAGGCAACTTGGCTGGAAATGTGGTGATGTCACTTTTGGTGCACACAGGAGGTGACGTCATCCTGCCAGCTGCATCCAGGCGGTGCTCTGGTATTTAGGCAAAAACTCTATGGTAGAAGCCATTTTTAGCATAGAGTTTTTGCCCAAATACCACAATATCGCCTGGACAGCGCAGCATGATGACATCACTTCCAGTGCATGCTGGAAGTGACGTAAACACATCACAGACAACGCCTGGGCCTCCCTCCCACTCCTGGTAAGTCCCTCCATCCCCCGCCAATTGCCAGGAGGGACCAGGCAACCCTATTCTGGAGTGGTCCTGGGATTTCAGCTGCCTTCTCATCAGAGGCTTTGTCAGTTTGCCTAGTGGGGAGAAGTCAGTGCCTAGCTCAGTAGCTTCACCAAACTGTTTCGTACCTTCCTGGATAGCTGATGGGAGATCATGAATGTTGTCAGTTTTGCCACAAACAGGTTTGATGGGCAAACTTACCATGTTCAACAGCCATGATGACGCATAAGCCAAACCTTGGATTGCCTTGCTGCCATCTGACTTGAACACCTGCAGAGTAGCTGTACTGATTCTCATTTCTTTCTGCCCTCCTAGCTGTTTTCGCATTTGCACAGTAAGTGGCATTGATTGTCTCTCAGGGTAATGGATGGTGGGCTCAGGTAATTAAATGATACCGGGGTGGTGGTGGTGGTGGTATTAAGTCTACCATGCAGTTGTGTGAAAATGTGCATACACCAAACAATGATGGGCTCAGGTAATTAAATGATACGGGTGGTGGTGGTGGTAGTGGTGGTGGTATTAAGTCTACCATGCAGATGTGTGAAAATGTGCATACACCAAACAATGCAAACAGTAAGACTTTAAAAAAACCCCACAGTATTTATAATCATTAGCTGATTGATTAATTAGCTCATTTTTCATTTATATAATTGACTGCCAAGCAGCAAGCAGCAATGTCAGGTTTGTGGGGGAAAGGAGGAAAATAGGAATCCTGTCAGGCAGTGTGAGAACACTCATGCATGGAGTATTGCCAGTTGCATTGTACTGTAATATTTGGATGCACACAAAAGTACCCTGACAAACAAGCATGAGCTACTTGCCAACTGCTGAACTGCTTGGTGCAATGTCTGCTTCCAGATCACAACCAGTGAGCAGAACATAAGCTTCACTGGCAGGTGTTGGAGCCACTCCAGTTTAACTGGGGTTTCAGTGTGGAATCTGGGTATGCGGTGTCCACTTCCTGCTTTTACAATTGCCTCTCTGCACTAATTTTGGATATGCTTGTCTTGTCAACCTATTCTTTTTTCCCTGCAAGTCTTCCCTCAGTTCAGTTCCTCTGTGCTGACTGGTCAATGCCCTTGCCCTCCAACCCTCTTCCAGTCTTGTTCTCATCAGGCACCTGAGACTCTGTACCTAGGCAAGGATCACTCCTAACTTCCATACTTCCCGGCCCTTCCACTTGCCACATTCTCCTCCTCAACATGTCATATATTTAGTTAGACCTCTTGTCATCACATGTGTCTTTGATTCCCTGAAGATTTTTGGTGGTTCAGCAACAGTCTGAAATAGAATTTAATTAGCCTGACTGTCGGAAGGTCTCCACATCTGCCAGGCATCATGTCCATCACTTGAACATTTGCAAGTTTAATCATTTTCAATGCTGAGATTTGTCCACCAGTCTCTGTGTGATATTTGTCAGTCAGGGCTTGAGTCTGAGATATGAAGCCCCTTCAATGACTGCAACTTCCATTTTTACCATCATCATCATTGCTGATTGACACTTGCTTGGGGTGTTAGAAGATCAAAACTGGCTTTTCATAGAAATCATTGTAAGTTATCCATGAGCCAGCCACATTCTGGCATAAATATATTATATGAGGACAGGAAATAGTATCGTTGTGGAAGAGGCTTGAGTTATGATTGCTGAAGAAATGTAATGTTGTATTTCTTACCATATCAGTGTTAAAGTGCACTTATGTTCTCAGCCGTGAGTTGGCATCAGTCTCATTTAGCATGACAAAAGAGCACGGTGTGTTTTTCAGTTCTCATTCCTTCTCATTATATTCTCTTTTCCATCACATTCTCATCATGACAGACTATTAGCTCTTGTGTGCTGTGCACCAGCTGGCCTTTGTCTTGAGTGGAAATTAACAAACCAAAGTCAAACTTTAACCAATGACAAGAAGTGCTGGGGTTTTGTTTTTTAAATCTTTTTTAAGGCTTTTGTTTTTTTAATCTTGGGCGCTCTGGTGTACACAGCAGGAAAGAGTAAAGAAGTGCAAGTCTGAAAGCCATGGCTGGTTGTTAAACAGTGGGGGATGCAGATGCTGCTAAATAAAAGGCTTCATGATCACAGAATGGATGGAGGAAGCCACACGCTTAACCGGCATGTTGCTGTTTTTATTTAGCACGGTGGAACTTTCACATCCCTTTACTAGCAGCCTTAAAGGTTAATATAGATGTGCTGGCAAAACAGGGAATGTTACAGACTATTTAACACCATCTCTTCTCAGTGAATATATTAATTGTTAGGAGTCCTGTGACTGCAAAGAAAAGGAGGAGGATGTCTCATGGGAACATGGCACAGAACTCAGTACTTGAGCTATTCTAAATTTGGTCACAGGAGCTGGATACAAAACAAGAGTCTGGCTTCCAACTACTAAAGATTATTTTCCATTGAAGTAAGGAAGTAATAGGAGAGGGAGACCCCAGTTTCTTGCTTCCCTTAGAGAACAGTGGAAAGTCACCTGATTTATGTTGTCTCCTCTGTGGTGTTTGGCTCCTCAGCAAAGTCTACTCACTGTGAAGGTGGGTAAATGGTCTGCCCTAAGGCAGCAGGCAGGATGTCTTCAAAACAGAATTGTGGGAGTAGATAAAGCACATATAGTGTCTAATGTCTGAACCTTGTGCATCTTTATGCACATCACATAGAGGTTATCAGGCTGATGCTACACTTTGGTTCATGCTTGTCCTAAAAGGTTTCTTCTTTGGGTTCAGTAAGTTATTTATGGCTTATCTTTCCCTATACCCTTCTCTACTTATATTCTTGGGTGCCCTCCTTGAATTAGATTGTGAGCTGGCTGGACTTGCACAGCTATCTCATGTAGCACCTAATCTTGTAGGTGTTTGATAAATTCCATTGTAAACATGTTCTCTGGTCATGCAAAATCAGCCACTCTAGTATTTCTACACCCTGGGGAAGTATATTTTATTGGGTGAAATGATTGATGGAAAATGCAAATACAGTATGAGTTTTCAAGCTTCGGGCTTATATTATCAAAAATAAAATATTGAATTTAATGAATCAAATAGCCTATCTAAAGCTATGAGACAAAAATAAGCCTGTACTTAGAAGATAAGCGTTAATGAGAAAGTCAGAAGGTAACAGCGGTAGAAGTGTGATCTGTTTGCATTAAAAAAAGAAATACGGGGGATTTTTTGTTTTTTATCTACTCAAAGCTGAACAGGAGTTAAAGGGAAATAAAGATAAATTTCAGGTGAATCTGATGAGCAGTATTCCGGGAAGGAGACAGGAGTGCACAGGTAGTAACAGGTACATGATAGGCCCCATCAACCAATGACAGGATGCTTTGTTAATGGGATTTTGTGCTGCAGTTCTGTTGCACTCTAAATTGCTATGGCTAAACTGGTACAACTTTCAATATAATAATAGGGAGTCTATGCAGATTCTTCACTGACTTAAATACTAGGCAACATAAATCAGGTGTGTTCAACATGTATGTTTAATTTAGACAATTCTGTAGTAAATATCCAGTGACGATCTATAGATAGCCAACTAAAAACTATGGGTTTGTAATCTACGTTCTGCAGCTTCCATTCATTTCATTTGGGTTTCTGCAAAATTTCTTCATGGAAGTTATCCTATTGAATTAGAGGAATCATCCCCTCTCTGTCATTTAAAAATAATTCCATTATATTCGATGTCAAAAATATGTTTAAAAGGCATGAAGTTTGGTTTCCCATTAAATGATCTAGCATTTTTGTATGGTGGTAGCTCTTGTAAGGGCAATATTTCCATTTACATGCTAATGAAGTGCTTTGAAAGGTGGCATGCCAACTCATCAACAAATCAAAGTGGAAGCTAATGGATGTGTCTAGAAGACTAACAAGAGAGGTATAACTAAAAGGGGGGAAAGAGTCAATGTACAAGATCGCTTCCCAAAGACATCTGCATTTAAATAGGCCAACTGGAAAAGAGAAATGTGTATTTTTTCCAAGAGCCATTGAAAATAATCTGGTGCGGGGGAGAGAAAGCGCCAGTGGAGAGCGAATCTGGGAAAGGAAGGGAATCCAGGTGCCTTCGCAATTCTGAAAGCAGTGTGCCAGTTGCCCTTTTTGGTGGCAGGAAGGCAGGCGGCAGGGGGAGTGTCTCAGGAGTGGGGGAGTAATGTTCTATATGTGGGGCTGCCCTTGAAGACTATCTGGAAGGTTCAATTAGTGCTTGTGGTGGAATGGGCCTGCTCTGGCCTGCAGGCCCTATTCCACCCCGCCCTCCAAGGTTTTCCCAATGCCTAGAGAGGCAGGTAACCCACTGCCACCACCTGACCTTTGTAAGGTATTGGCCACTGGGAGGGTTAGGACTCCCAGTTTTCCTTCCAAGATCTGAGGCCTTGCCTCTGTGTCTCCCACTGCCCAGCACCTGGTCACAACAGGAACAGTTTACTGCCTTGTGCACCCTTGGAGGAGTAGCCACTTGCCAACTGCCTGTCTTCCCCCGGCGTTCCTGTTAAAATAGCATGTCTGTGACGGTGGAGGTCTATGTGATACAGAGAGCCACTACCAGCATTAAACATTATAAAGTATTTATTAAAAAGATAATGTCCACAAGCATACTTTTAGCATAGCACCAGACTAAGCAAGGGATTCCAAAGAAACAGTTAAATGCAATTCCTCTGTCCCCCTCTCTCTATATGCCCTATCCGATGTTAAAATATAGGACAGGCTCCTTAGCTTAAGAAGTTACAGATCTCAACAGAGTACCATTACCTTGAAGGTTTCTCCAGCTCTCCAGGCCAGGACATGGTTAATGGCTGCTTCCTTCAAACCTCACTTAAGAGTTCTGTCTGCTCTGATGGACTCAGCACAAAAGAGACCTCCTCTTTGTTGCAAAGAATTCTTTATCATATCTGTTTCCCCATCCATTGTCCAGGTCAGGTGGGGTCAAAGAAGAATCTTGTCCTGAAGCCTCCAGAATTTTCCTTTTTGTAATCTCTCTAGTATTTAATTCTTCCAGGTCTCTGTTCCCTGATCTAACGGGGGGAGAGCTTGACCATCCCATTGTCTAGACATATTAGAAGAAGAAGAAGAAGAAGAAGAAGAAGAGGAAGAAGAAGAAGAAGAAGAAGAGGAGGAGATCAGATTTATACCCTGCCCTTCACTTGGAGTCTCAGAGTGGCTTATAAACTCCTATACCTTCACCTTCCCACAACAGACACCCTGTGAGGTGGATGGGGCTGAGAGAACTCTGACACAAACTGCTCTTTCAGGAACAGCTGTGCCAGAGCTTGTGACTGACCCAAGGTCACATCAGCAGGTGCAAGTGGAGGAGTGGGGAATCAAACCCGGTTCTCCCAGATTAGAGTCCACACACTTAACCACTACACCAAACTGGCTCTCTACACCAAACTGGCATTTGTATGAATTTATTTATTTATTTATTATTTTGATTTATACCCCACCCTCCCCGCAAGCAGGCTCAGGGCGGCTTACAGTAATTGGTACCCTGTACCATAAAAACCATGTACAAAATTTAAACAACTTACAACAACAACATTAAGCATTAAAAACAGTCCAAAAATTAACAATTAAAGTGCTAGTGATGGTACTCTTTGATGGTAATCATCACATGATTCAGATGGCACACTAACAATTTTATTGGCATCGATGATCTTCAGCTTGTTGCGATAATATAACGCAAACCCTTCCCGGGGCCAGAGCTAACCCACAGATATTGGTGGTGGTAGAGGGGGAGTGGCGGCTCCTAACTGAAAGCCTGGTGGAAGAGCTCCATTTTGCAGGCCCTGCGGAACTGCAAAAGATTCCGCAGGGCCCTGATCTATTCCGGGAGCTCATTTCACCAGTGTGGACCCGCCACTGAAAAGGCCCTAGCCCTGGTGGCCGCAAGCCTGGCATCCTTAGGGCCAGGAACGGTCAGTCGATGTTGTGTTCCTGACCGTAGTGCTCGCTGGGGTATATATGGGGAAAGGTGGTCCTGCAGGTATGTTGGACCCTGGCCATATAGGGCTTTAAAGGTCAATACCAGCACCTTGGTCGATTCAGTATGCTATTGGTAGCCAGTGCAGTGTCTTCAGCACAGGCTGGATGTGCTCCCATTTAGGGAAGCCCATCACCAGCCGAGCTGCGGCATTCTGCACTAGCTGCAGCCTCCAGATTTGCGACATGGGCAGCCCCATGTAGAGAGCATTACAGTAGTCTAGTCTCGAGGTAACCATTGCATGGGTCACTGTAGCCAGGTCATCACGGCTGAGGAAGGGAGCCAACTGCCGAATCAGCCGAAGATGGTAAAAGGCCGACTTTGCAGTGGCTGCTACCTGGGCCTCCATTGTTAAGGAGGCATCCAGGAGCACTCCCAAACTCCTAACCTCCAGCGCTGGCACCAATGGTGCCCCATCGAAGGTCGGGAGCGGGAATCCCATCCCCGAACTGCTCTGACTCAGGCATAGGACCTCCGTCTTCACCAGATTCAGTCTCAGCTGCCTCAGCCTGAGCCAACCAGCCATTGCTTACAAAGCCCAATCCAGATCTTCCGATCTGGAGTCTGACTGGCCATCCAACATCAGATAGAGCTGGGTATCATCAGCGTACTGATGACAACCCAGCCCGTGCCTCCGGGTGATCTGGGCAAGGGGGCGCATATAGCTGTTAAATAACATCGGGGACAGCACTGCCCCTTGAGGCACACCACATTCCAGTGGGTGTCTCCTGGACCGCTGTTCCCCTAGCGTCACCCTTTGTTCCCGACCCTGGAGAAAGGAAGCAAACCATTGCAAGGCCAGCCCCTGGATCCCCATGTCGGCGAGGTGGTGGGTCAGCAGCTGATGGTCGACTGTGTCCAACACGGCGGACAGATCTAACAACAGCAGTACCACCACACTGCCCCGATCCAGATGCCTCTGGAGGTCATCCATCAGAGCCACCAGCGCTGTCTCCGTCCCGTGTCCCGGGCGGAAGCTGGACTGGAAGGGATCTAATATGGAAGCATCATCCAGAAAGCCCTGCAACTGTGTTGCCACCGCCCTCTTGATTAATTTGCCCAAATAGAAAAAATTGAAAACCGGCCAATAGTTGGCCAATATGGCCGGATCCAGAGATGGGTTTTTCAGAAGAGGGCGGACCATCACTTCCTTGAGTGCACCCAGGAATTGCCCCTCAGACAGGGACACGTTGATAATTTCCCTGAGAGCACCTCAGAACCCTTCGTGACCAGCTTTAATAAGCCAGGAAGGACACGGATCAGGCTACACGTGGTTGGGCGCAGAGCTGCGAGCAATCTGTCAAATTCCTCCAGGCCGAGCGTGCTGAAAGCATCCAACACCAAAAACGAGGACGTGCAAGGGGCCTCGAGCTCGCTAACTGTCTCAATTGTGGCGGGGAGGTCACAGCGAAGCCCCAAGACTTTATCCGCGAAGAAGCTCGCAAATGCCTCACAGCCAATATCCAATTCCCTAACGTTTGGTCTGCCCTGAGGCAGAGTTGTTATGGACTGAATCATTCTAAACAGTTGGGCTGGGCGTGAGCTGGCGGATGCAATCATAGTCGCATAGGTGGGGTGAGGTAAGAATGGAAATCAATTGAACTGACTTTCCCTCTTCCTGCCTGTTCTCTGCCGGGGGGGGGGGGGGGCTTTTAAAACTCAGAGTGAAGGTTTTGCTGATTTCAAATCTCCAAAGGGGGGAAAAATGCATTTCTTCACAGTGCTACATAAGGAGGTTTTCCTGTAGCTAGAACTCACAGATGGATATTGTACTGATCCCATCTTAGAACAGTTACATTGGTTAGCAATATGTTTCTGGGTCTAGTTCAAGGTGTCGGTTTTGATTGTTGAAACTGTACACAGTCTGGGGCCAGATTACTTGAAAGGTCATCTGCTTCTCAGTATGAGCACATTTTCCACCTCAGATCCCTACAAGGCTAATAGTGAAATATACCCTCTGTCCGATTGGCCCAAAGTATGGGGCTGTTGCTTCTTAGTGGCAGTTCCTTGTCAGATAGAGAATATAGATTCCTTATGTAATTCTGGTGGCTAAAAGATTATGCTCTATGAAATGGCTCATTAAATGCTTGTATGTCTGCTTCTAAGTCTGCAAGACCAAGAAACAGCTATTTTGCACTTACAACTGTCCCTGAAACTGTCAGTGTATTCAGCAATTTTACTCTGAAATTTTCTAAGCCTGTTTAGAGATACACTCCACCCTACAGGCATTGCAGGAATTGGAAGCAACACTAAAAAACAGATAGGGTTGGAGCTGATGAGCCTAGCAAAGTCCAACAGAGATGTCACAAGGACTGAGCAAGAACTGGGCACACCCAGTTTGGAATTCACAGAACCTCTTACAGTTTTTGTTACAAAAGTATATCAATATAACAATATTCTAGCACTGATTTTTTTTAATTGCAAAAGTCCTTGTGGCCCAGGGAGAAAGGGGTGTCCACTGCTGGGGGACTGGGGCAGAGAAACTGCAGGGAAACCACACCAGCAATAGGGAACCACAAACACCCACCCAGCTAGGGTTGCCAGCTCTGGGTTGGGAAACACCTGGAGGTTTTGGGGGTGGAGCCTGAGGAGGGTGGGGATTGGGGAGGGAAGGAACTTCAATGGGGTATAATGCCATAAAGCCACCTTCCAAAGTGGCCATTTTCTCCACTCACCTGGAGATCAATTGTAATCCCAGGAGATCTCCAGCCACCACCTGGAAGTTGGCAACCCTACTGCCACCATGTGGACACCACTGCGGTTGCAAAGTTGAGGCCTGAGAGGATAGTGTAAATATTTCTACCTAAAGAAAAAGGAGCCTTTGGAACTCCAAATCAGAGGTAAAGTCAGTAGATGGTTGAGCAAGAACTACAACTAAACATGCCAGACATGTAAATCAGTATACATTATTGAAGTTCAAATAAAATAGATGAAAAGGGATTCATTCTAGTGCTCAGTAAAGAGGGGGAGGTAGAAATGGGACAGAAGTAACAGTCTAGGAATGAAATAATATTACAAACTGGTTGCCAGTTCTGGGTGAAGGAATACCTGGAGATTTGGGGGAGGAGTGGAGCCTGGGGAGGGTGGGGCT
The DNA here is from genome assembly GCF_001447785.1 of Gekko japonicus. NCBI lineage: Eukaryota > Metazoa > Chordata > Lepidosauria > Squamata > Gekkonidae > Gekko > Gekko japonicus. Next base: position 1,597,638 of record NW_015165239.1, on the reverse strand, counting down.
TTGGGAGGAGAAGATCTTCAGCAGGGTGCAATGCCCATAGAGTACACCCTCCAAAGCAGTCATTTTCCCCCACAGGAACTGATCTCTGTTGCTTGGGGAACAATTGTAATAGGAGATCTCCAGGCCCCACCTGGAGGCTGGCATCCCTAGCCTGCAGCCACCTGGACTCCTTTTGAGGCCAAACACTTCCAGCACTCAGCACCTGCCCCTCTCCTCTGCCATCCTTTCCTCCTCCTGGCAGCAGTGGGGGAATTCCCTAACAAATTTCTCATGACTCCCCACTTTTAAAATACAACTTTTTATCATGTTTGGAACGATGTTGTTCTCCAAATCTAAATTAACCAACTACAGGGCGATACAGATAAAAATGTTGTCATGGATGGGAGACTTTCTGCAATAAAATTATACACAATTATTATTTAAATTATTATGGATGTATCCCATACAGACCTTTCTAATAACACAAAACCCGTTCCTCTCTTAAAACAGTAAAGCTTCCTGTTTTCCATTCCATCCTCCTTCCTTGTTTCTTGGCATTGGCTTTGTGTCTGTTCCAGCATAGATTTCAGGCAATTCAGTCTTGAGTCATGCCATCTGCTAAAAAGGATTGCCAGTGAAATAGTTAATGATGCAATTTAAAATGATGTCATTTTATTCAGAGGCAACAGTCTCTTAGATAAATGAACTGCAGTTTCAAGTTGCTTGTTTGCAGGCTCAGGAAATAATTTCTTCTCATCACAAGCCCTTGTGTGAGATTGAATGCATACAAAAGTTAACCCATTCAGTTCAATGGAGGGGCAGATACAGCCTCTGATACAATGAATGGGACAGTCCTTGTAAGTGGGAATTCTATATGTGTGGTATAGTTTCCTCCCCACAGTAAATTCCTGGATCATCTCAGTTCACTTAAATTCACTTGAAGCTTAAATTCATGGCTAATGATACTTTACCAGTTAAAGCGTAGGCAATAAATGTACATCCAGATCCCAACATGGATGGAATAATGTTTGACCAGGGGTCGTTTCATAGAAAAAGAGCTAGGGGAACTCATTAGCATAACTCATTAGCATATGCCACACCCCCTGACATCACTGGAAGTGTGTCATAAGGCCACACCCCCTGACATCACCGGAAGTGTGTCATAAGGCCACACACCCCGCCCCCAACGGTCCCGGCCGCCGGCCTTGCAGCTCCACTGCCGAGCCCCATGAGGGGCCTGGCGGTGGACCTGCAAGGCCGGTGGGAGTGCAAGGAAGCCCCGCGAAGGCCCTCCCTGGCCCCAGGCAGGCTGGGGTGGGGAGAGGCAGAGAAGAAGCAACTTACCCTCCCTCTTCTCCTGCCTCCTCCTGGCCTGGCTGAATGAGGGCCGGAAGCGAGGCGGCCAGAAGCAGGGGGCGGGGCTTCATCATGTGCCCCGCCCCCCATACCTCACCTGGGGGAATTGCGATCTCCTGCGATCCCCCCCGAAATGACCTCTGTGTTTGACACATCTCCTTAGTGTCCTACTTTCTGGAAAATTAAGTAATATTATCTTGTAAATTGTTCCAGATGCTATATATTGAGAATAGATGGGGGAGAGGGACATGGGAAGTAAGTATGGATAATTTTGTATTTTGTACTCAAAAGACTAACCAATGTAAACTTTTCTCAACCTATGAGAAATATTGGGTGCGTTCAGATGCGCCATTTCAGCTGGCATAAACTGTACCGGTTGGAACCGGTGCAGTTTATGCCGGCTGAAACGCGATCACACTTACCTCCCTCACAGCGGAGCCCATCGCTGTATGCCCGTTCACATGCTGTGGGCGTCAGTGTTTTTTTTTTTTTTTTAAAACCCTCAATTTGAGCATGTGCATAGGGAGCCATCCACAGAATGGCCTCCCTGAAGTCCCGGACTCCTCCGGAAAGTTAAACTAAGGTCCTTTTCTTTTTTAAAAAAACAAACGCCAGGGCGAAGTTTCGCCCAAGCGCATATTGGCAACCTAAAAAAAAATGGCGGGCGGAAATCGGAAGCCTCGGGCTTTCGAACTGAAGTGGCTAGACACTGGTGGAGAGCGGTCAGATGGCGGGTACAGCGATTACAACCGTTGTACTCAGGATACCACCACTTGGGGACCTAGTGGCAGAGTACAACGGTTTAAAGGGCTTTGCAACGGTTAGGGACGGAAGGCAGATGTTCTATGTGTGAACGCCGGTAAGTACACCGATTGCAACCGGCACCTATACCGTTGCAAACGCCGCGTCTGAACGCACCCATTGTGTATCTAACTCCAAACCATGTCATAGAGGATATAATCAATAGGTCCACAAAATGGAGGTAGAGACAGATAGGGAACATTTCTTTACAAACCTGAAGAAGTTCACAAATCTGTAGAAAAACCTAAAATCTAAAAATCCAAATGAAACTGGGTGAGGGGGGAATTAAAACTTCCCCAAACAATAGTACCACCACCAGTAGCTTTTTAAAAAGAATGCCCACTTTGGTCTCAGTGGTCATTTGGGAGGCTAAGAAACCATAACAGTATTGATGTGCTTTTCAAGCCTTGGGTTCTGTAAAGCAAAGCCATGGGGGCGGGGGAAATCCTTGGAGACTGAATCAACACTAGGAATAGTGCCCTCACCCTCCCATGTCATGTGCCTTGAGGGAGATGGAGTCACCAGGGACAGGCCTGGCAGCAGGCACAACCCATACAACAGGGCCTGTGCTGGCTGCTGTGCAACTCAGCCAGACTTTTCCCAGGAAAATATTGCCAGGGGAGGGAAGGAGACAAAGCTGAAACCAAAGATGGGTTGGCTGGTGGGTGGAAAGGAACTCATGTGGTATAGCGGTTAGAGTTTTGGACTAGCATATGGAAACTTAGGCTCAAATACCCACTCTGCCATGGAAACTTGCTGGGTGACCCTGGACCAATCACATTCTCTCAGCCTACTTACCTCACAGGGTTGTTGAGAGGATGAAATGGAGGAGAATGATGTATGCTGCTTTGGGTCCCCATTGGGGAGAAAGGCAGGGTATAAATTAAGTAAATAAGGAGGCAGGAAAAGGGGACAGGCTATGGGGGCTACCAGGGAAAGGAAAGAGGCAATCGTGTGTGGGGGTAAATGAGCTGTCCCCCCACAAATCCCCGTGAGTCCCCTGTTTGTTAAATATGATTTCAGGAAAACATTATGATGAAGCAAATGCATTTTCAATTTATTATCCTAAGAGTGCATTTCCAATCAATATGAGTGTGAAGTCTTCCTCATATGGTAATAACTTGTTGCTAGAAATCTGATGGAGTACTAAATGTGGATTTTGAATATGAGTTGATCAATTGTGTTTCAATGTCTTTGGTCTAGGGACCTAGCCTTCTGTGGATGACATGACACCCAGGAATAATCAATGTGTGGAGGGAAGACATTGCATTGATTGGGACTTCTATTCAGAGCCTACATGCAACCTATGTGCTGCAAAAATTCCTGATGTAGATTGTGCATAGAGATTTTATGCATGTAAGCTTTGTGCAAAGTCCTACCAATGTTTGGGGGTCAGAAGTGGGACTAGTGGGCATAAATGCACCTCCCTCTCCATGTATGGTTCATTCCTATATGCCGTGACAGATGCAATGAAGAGAAAGTCCAACGCTGCAAAGAAAGAGGAAGCTACCTGAACCTGTTTTTAATATATTGAATTCTGGAATAAGCAACTGTTTTATTAGATTTTTTTTTTGAGCATTTGAAAATTTGTATCAGTGGAACAGGCTTCCTCAAGAAGTGGTGGGCTCTCCTTTGGAGGTTTTAAAACAGGCTAGATGGCCATCTGACAGCAATGCAGATTCTGTGAACTTAGGCAGATCATGAGAGGGAGGATGGGTTGCCTCAGTGCTTCGTTCTTGTGGCCAATGCTCCCTCTAAGCTGTGGAATCTTGTGAGCAAGAATTCTACTTTGTGAGCTATAGCCATTAAAGCTGTGAGCAAGCAATTTGGCTACTGCATACATTAGTTTGCTCTGGAGCCATCCTTTTATAGCTGAGACAAAATTGTGCGAGCCAGAGGTTAAAAAACTGTGAGCTAGCTCACACTAACTCAGCTTAGAGGGAACACTGCTTGTGGCCCTTTTTTGCATGCCCAGGGAAATGCTGATTGCCACTTTGGGGTCAGGAAGCAATCCTGGAGGGTTGGGGGGGTTTTTTTGGTCATTTTCTGGGTGTGGAACAGTGGTCACTGCAGGTGTGGAGGGGGAGGTATTTGTGAATTTCCTGCATTGTGCAGGGGGTTGGACTAGATGACCCTGGAGATCCCTTCCAACTCTATGATTCTATTATACATATAACTCAGCTTCTGGTCTGCAGCTCAGCGTCTTAACCTCGGAGCCACCATGGCCCCTAAAATCCTCCTTACTTCTAGGCAAACATCAAGTACAGAAACGTGACAGAATGCACACTAAAATGGATATCTCAACTTAGCCCTTGCTGTATGGCTGTCTTGGGCACCTGCCTTTTCCTCCTAGTCCAGTGCTTAGAATAGTAAGACTAGGAGTATATGTTTAACATCTATGTGCAAATGGGTTTGATGTTTGTATTAGCAGTCATATGGCAAAGTGCTGAAGAGGCCACAATCTCATGTATTTAAATGCCCCCATTTTTGCAGGATCCAAGATGTTGCTCTTCCACTTACTATGCACTTGATGTCTCCACATAGGCTCTTTGGCTTCTCTGCCTTCTGCAGTGTAAAATGAGTTAAGGTCAGGCCCTTTACTATGTAACAGTCTGTTAAGATGAAGCCTGATCGAGGAAGCATCTTGCTCTCAGAGACCCTTGTCCTTGCTGTCTCATACATTACATTACCGAGAGAGTTCAGTTTTTTTTCTTCCCACATGAATCCAAGGCTTCTGCTGCTTTGGCTTTACAATATATAAATAACATCAACAAATAAAGCTGCCATGGGTTCCTGAGCAGCAAAGGCTTCCTGGGGGATGCTAATGTGTGTGACTACTAAATCAAAGTGTTTTGTGGAATATATTATAAAACCTTGCCTTATGCCTAAATAAAACCTCTTTTACGGGAAATGTATCCACAATACGCCACTTTTCAGCTCTGGCCTGTTAAAAATATGGAAAGCAGTTGTGTCTAGAAGGTGCTGCTTCTATTAATCTTGTTGCCGTGCCCTTCATGTCTCTAATATTCAAAGTTAAATTGATAAATTATCAGATCCTAACATTTAAAAAAGGCCTCCTTCCCACACGGCAGATGTAATGAGCAGCCTGCAGTCACCCAGCCTCTGTTCCTTTTTCCTTAATTGCTCCCAGTATTAAATAAAAAGGCTTTTCCAGGCTCTCTGTGTTGCTCCCTGAAAACAGGATAAAATACAGCAAAGTTCTAATGAGCTGACGTGAATGCCTCAAGATGTCCTCCTCTCTCTTTAGCACCCCATTTACATTCTCCTTCCAGATTACTTTAGCCCTCTCCTCTCTTTATCGCCACACAACATCGAGCACTATAGCTCAAATTCATGTTGCAGAGCAAATTCTGTGCTATTAGAGGAAAGATTGTCTTCTTTTCCTCTGCGAGGAGTTTTGTTTTATTTCCCTAATGGAGGAGTTGGATGTTGAACTGCAGAACTGCTTAAGCCATAACATTTAATTTTCAACTTTTGTCCTTTACAGCCTATTAACTCAGCGGCTGTTTCTCTCCCTTTCCTCGTTTTCTGACGCGAATTGATCTCATTGTGCTCAAATGAATAAAAGGTCCTAGAGTCCAAAGCATTTCCGCATGTATTAAGCTCATAAATTAGATCTGCTTTTCGTTTTTTTTTTAAGCCTCTTCCAACAAAAGGCTGCAACTTGGGATGCTGCTTAAATTGGTGGAGATAGCAGGTTCTCCTGGTCACTTAGGAAATGCTTTAAATAATGCAAATTTCTGTTTGACATTTAAATATATAATGTTGTACTGTGAGGTGGTAAGAGTACTTATAACTAGGGGTGTGCAATTTTGGTTTCTCAATATTTTTTAGTTTGGGTCTATTGGACCCCCCAAAATTTCAGGATTCCTGAAAAAATCCAGGTCCTAATACTGGTAAAGTATTCAGATCTGGATTTTTTCAGAAATCGCTAATTTTGGGGGGTCCAATAGGCCAGAACCAAAAAATACAGAGGGGAAAAAAGCAGCAGCAAAGCGGCAAAAAACAGCTGAGAGGCTGCTCAGATGGGGCTCTATTGGGCAGTCCCTTTAAACTCGACTGCCCTAAAGAGCTTGCAAAGCAGCTGATCCTGTGAGGAGAACTCTCCCTGCAGGCTCAGCTAGGGCTCTACTGGGCAGCCAAGCAGCCAGTCCTGTGGGGAGGGTCCTGTGAAGCACTTTTGTTTTTGTTATCTCTGTGAAACATCTTTCTATCCGGGGCCAATGGAGGAGGGATGATCATTTGGCCTGCATCTCAGTCTCAAAGGGGTTCTCTAATATATTTATTTGGCATTTGATAAGTTTTGCAATTTGCCTTTTTTTTTTTTGCACATCCCCATGAGCCACAATGTTGTACATACTCTCATTTTAATATTTTTAAAAAATCATTATGGTCAGAGGCCTCAAAAGCTGAAATTTCCACAGGCCTCTCTGGACCTCTTAGAGGGCCTACTTCTACCTGAGTGACAGGGCCACAACACAGATAAAGGAAACTCCTCTGTTAATGCTTCACTTAACTATTAATGTTTCTGTTGAGCATTGTATTCATCACTAACTATTGTCCATTTCTTTTGGAAATGAGAAGTGCTGTTCAAACTGCACTGGGACTGAAGCCCCTTGATTGCAACGTGAGATTTTCTAATGATGCTGCAATCCTTGCAAATAACATTGTTGAAAACAGAACTCCTGGCTTTGCAGGGAGGGGACAGGACCCATCCAGAGAAACATCTGACTGGAATGGCTCCAAATGATCATTGAAAACAACTCTCTGCCATGACATGAGGCACCCTATACCTAAAGCCATCCCAGAAGTAGGGATGCCAAGTCGACTTACCTTCAAAGTGGGGGGATTCCTGGCTCCGTTGGGAGTCTCCCCGTGTGCACGCCACAATGACGTCACTCGAAGTGACGTTATCGCGTCGCCCACGTTGGGGGCGGGGCACCATGACTCGAGGGAAAACCATAGAGTTTTCCCTCGATTCACAGAGTGTCCCCCCCACAACGTGGCCAGCGTGATGATGTCACCTCTGGGTGACATCATCATACTGGGGACGCCCTCCGGCAGGGGGTGGAGTTCCCCCCGGGGCCCGATCTGCCAGTGGCAGGTAACGGGCATCCCTGGCGGGAATTTACCCGCCCCCAGTGGGGGCTTGGCAAGCCTACCCAGAAGGCACTTCTTATTTATTTATTTGATTGATTTTTACCCTGCTATCCTGGCCGAGGTCAGCTCAAGGTGGCTTACATAAAAACAGTTAGTACACAAAAATTCTTAAAACCATAAATATAATAAAGTGCTAGTGCCTAGTTTCCTCATCATATAGTTCCTTAATCTTCTAGGCTTCTCTCAAAACCTCCAAGTCTGGGAAATATTGCTGGTGTATTAGTAAATAAAATTCACAGCATAAGTCTCCAGTGCTCTTATCCAACTGAAATTAAACACTACAGTGCTGCCTGTGGAACTTTCCACCACTTGAAGAAAAAGGGATTGAGTAACAATATGGGGGAAAAGATGGGTTCTTATAGATTAAATGCAAAGAAAATGAAGTAGTGAAACTGCTGTAGATGAGGAAGACTGCAGACTGATTCTCTAAACAGGAACAGAGTAGAGGTTAATCTCTCAGGAACAAACTACCTGTAGGCTTTTAGGGCTATGCAAAGCTTTTTATTCTAATGCATATATAAAGGTTAGATTAAGCCCAGCTGGACTCTTGGCAAACAGAATCCTTGGCAATAAACAAAGGTGTAGTCTAGCCTCTCTACTGGTTGCCTGTGACATAAATAATGTATATATGGAATTTAGTTATAGAATTTCCTTCCATCAACAGTTTGGGATGGCTCTACTTTTGTGCACTGAGAATACAGTCTTATTTTACTATTCACAAGTATGATTAAGTTGTCATCTAAAGGTGTTATTGTTTTGTAAATAGGGGCAGCATTTAATTAAGGTTGTCATTTTGGGGAGAAGATTTTAATTAATCTTAGGCACACTCATGAGCTAGAAATAGCACAAGCAAACTCCTTTAGGTGTCTGGGTATTTGGAGGTTCTACAATGACATCCCGATTTGTAGGCAGCAAAGTCTTGACCATGTGGTACAAAGTTATATTGTGACCTTGGAGGTAGCCTGGAAGAAAACTGGCTTTGCCTCTTTAGACAATCCTCAGGACTAGTGAAGGTGACACCTGGTTTTAGACTTGACACAAGTGGGACAGAGAAATGTGTCCATGTTTCAGTACCCGCACCCAGCCTCTCATTTAACTGGGCCCTTAGATTTTATGTGGGCAATATCAACATACTGGAAGTCTGTAGCCCAGTTCAGTGTTGCACTGGCATTCTAATGTTGCATGTATTAGGGTATCCCTGCCACTGAGCCTTTATACCAAGTCAGAATGTGGATCCATCTGGGTCAATGTCAGTTCCTTTGAAAGGCAGAGGCTTTGAGTCTTTCCCAGCACCTGCAACCACTTCTTGGAGATGCCAGGGATTTAATTTGGGCCTTCTGGGTGCACAGCATGTCTTTCCCACTCCCTCCTGATGTGTGCCGCATGATGTGTGCCGCATGGTTAAAATAAGAATTTGGAGAATTTCTAGTATAAATGCTACCTTCAGTTTCTGGGTCCTATTATTGTCTATGAATGGTAGGCAATTCTCCTGGTAAGAGACAAGAAGCAATCTAATGCAACAGAGTGAGTTTTCCAGGGTTTATTTTACAGTAGGTTAATTTAAGCACTGCCAAGTCTGAAATTGAGAGCAGGCTTCATGATTCAGAATCCCAAAACGATTTGGCAGCATTTAGCTGACTCCAAGTTCTCTCTGAGATTTCATACCATAAAATCACAGTGTGCCTACAAAGACTACCTGTCAGATTTGAGAGTTCATTCTCAGACCAGGGCTTTTATTGCTTTATGATATCAGACAGTTCATGCGGCATTCTTAGAAGGGCAGATTTAAGACAGCGTGTATGAATCAAGATCATATTTGACAAAGGGGGGTTGTAGCAAATCTAGCATGCTGTGTGCTGGAGTAAGGAACTCTGGTTTGTGTCCTTGATGGCTTAGATCAGAGGTGTGAAACTCATTTGTTACGAGGACTGGATCTGACATAAATGTCACTTTGTCATCTGAGCCATATGTACCATAAAATGTAATGCCAGATATTGGAGACATTTTACCACTAACCATGATCCACAGCCCTCCTCAGTACCTAACTAACCTCCCTTTGCTTGATATGCACGAGAAGTTTTGTACAGCACAGAGAGCTGTTGTCTGACAATCAAAGTGCAACAACCAGAGACTCTCATGGGTCTTTAAAGACTACCATGTTTCAGAAGCTTTTGATGAGCTGAAGCATGAAATGCTGCATTCTGTTGCTGCAGATGCAGCAGCCAAAGACAGGTAGCCAAGTAGTATCAACCAGGAGAACCCAACAAGCCCTGCATTAGAGAAACCACGATGGTCAACAGGCTTTGAGGAGGGGAGGAGGGTGAGGCAGCCACACAATCCCTTACCTCCCTCTGTCAAAGTCCCAAATTCAGCAACAAGCTTGAACCACAAGGGGAACTGGGATGCCCCCAGAACCACAAGCAATCTTCAAGCACTGCTACTTTTTGAAGATGCCAGCTCCTCTTTAACTACTTTTTTGCAGACATTCATTTCCTGTCAGCTTCATAGCATTATCTAGCCACCCAAAATATTACTCTGCAAGTGCAAATGTACAGATGCACATCAAGCACCTGCCTCTGGTGCTGTGCAAACCCAGCATGCTTTTCTGAATGCCTGCACCTTTTACTGACCTTTGCCTCACCCCCCACCCCCTGCTTCCATTCGGACTGTTACATAAGGCAGCTCTTGCATGCAGGAGCTCGGGGAGCATGTCTACGTTTTGGGGGTTTTGCCTCTTATTTAATCCTCCTGCGCTGCCGAGGGAGGGAGGAGGAGAGCCATGCACATTTGTGTCAGCGAGCTCTGGCTCGCCTGACTCGGCAGTTCTCCTCCTCCTCCTCCCCTCAGTATTCTGCACGCATGGTGCCCCTTACATAAGTGGTGGGCTTTTCTCTCTCACCTGGGCTGCTGCGCACGGTGTGCCTGGCTTGGCCAGTCACTCTGTTCACATGCTTACATAAATGGCTGGTGAATTATTTGGTGACAGCCAGGATCCTTCCGCGAAGGATCCTTCCTGGCTGTGCACAGTTTGCCTGGCCAGTGACTTTCTGCAAGTGGGGAAGCCACTCAGCTGGGCTTGGAGAGGTGGGGCTAAAGAGATTCTGCCTGCTGCACGTGAACAGCCAGCCATCTTTCCAGCAGCCCAGGTGGCAGATGTAGGAACCCAACATGCTCTGGTTGGAGGAGGAGGCAGCAGCAGCAGCAGCAGGCAGCATGTCCTGGCCCGGTACCTCAGCCAAGGGCAGCAGGCAGGCCCCAAGGGGGCTGGCTGCACAGAGCTCAGGACCAAACTACCCCTTTTCACCCTTTATGGTTGCTTCTGGCTTGGAGGTCTGCAGAAAGACCCTGGGGAGATCTCAAATTTGGGGAAGGGAAGGACCTCAGCTGGGGGTATAATACCCTAATATAGGTCCTTCTGGTCCACATTTGGACTAGTTTTCCCCCACTTGCTTGCAGGCCAGATAAAAGCCCTGGACAGGCCGCTTCCAGCCCCCAGGCTGTATGTTTGATATGTCTGGCTTAGATATCCTTACTGGACAGACCAGCAGAAAGTACCTATTAGCTACTAAAACAAATAGCTCTATTTGCTATTTCAGTAGCTAAAGTATGCCAGATGTAATAAGAGAACAATAATGTTCACTGCTATAAAGAGATAACAGTTAATGTTTATTGTGATGTTTTGTTTCATCTTCTCCCATGATTCTGCAGTGTGTATAGTTTCCCCCCCTGTTTGTGTTTTCATTTTTTGGCTCACTTTAGTAGGGGTATGCAGTTGGATACTGCCAGCCCTAGAAGTTGTCCAATTTACCTGGAATCAGATTGCGTAGGCTATGTCCAAGGGGTTAAAAGCCTTTTTGGAACAAGTACTGGATCCGTTAAGAACTTAACATAGCCTGCTTGCCTCCCATTCCTCAGGAAACAGCATTTCTCTCAGCCAATATTAGTCCTGGAACAGTTCAGGAGAATGGCCTTGGCCAATTACAGTCTTTCTTGGAGGGGAGGGAAATTTTAAACAGCAGCTCTCAGTTATGATAGCCATTTTGTGCCATGTGTGTACTGTGTTATTCCTCATGGCCTGGGAGGGGTGCCTTGCATTGCTGGAGGGAATCCTGCTGGGACTGCATTGCACTCTTTTCCTGACAAAGTGGTTTGATTCATTTCAGTTATTAATTTATTACTACTACCTAGCCTTTTCCTCATCCTTTTTGTCTGGGAGAGAGGAGTTAGTAAAGGGTTGGTTGCTGGTTGCTGGGGTAGTTTGGGAGAGGTATTATTTTTGTTGTTGTTTTGGGTTCTGTGTGGATAAATCCCTAGTTTGGTTTTATCTTCTGCCCTTTCTGTACTTCGGAGGAGTTTATTGCTTTTAATGTGGCTGGGGGGGGGGGGTTGTTGGCTTTTCTGGTTGCCCTCAGTTAGCGGATTGCTTATTTTCTACCCTTTTGTAGATTACTGATTATGGATAATGTTGCATTTTTTTCATTACTTAGGTTTGGATAGGTAGACACTGAACAAACAATGGCAATGTGACATGAGCTCACTTCAACGGAAAAAAAAATGCACCTATTTCTCCACAATGCGATTGGCAGGGCAGGTAGGCAGTCCACTAGACAGATGCTCTGGAAGAACTACTTTTACTCACATTTACAAAGGTTTTTTTTTTTTAAAGTCACCTTGTTCAAGGGCTTGTAAAATCAGACCCCTTTATCCAGTGCACTTGAAACTTGGGGAGTCTTTGGAAGAGAGGGTGGACTAGGTTCCCTGATACTTTGATACTATTTGGTAAAAACACATCTACTCAGGAAAATCTGCCATATTCCCTGCAAGGAAAATAATGGGCAAACATCCAATCTGATTTTAATGAAAACAGTAACAGTAATGGTAAGTTTCCACAATACAACAACATTTCTGATAATAAAATCAGTACACCTTCCCTCTCTTAAATTACAATATGGACTTAAAATATAATTTTTCCTTTGCCCACCCCTACATTTTATTTGTTTTAACTTTTCCTTCACATTATTACACATGCTCATCTTATTATATTCTTCATAAGCTTCCATTGGTTTCAAAGGGAAATGCACTGCTGGCACTAGCTTCTGATTGGTAGTCATCACTACCAGCTATGTAGCTGCTGAGTCTCTGTAATTTGAGGCCAGATCCAAAGATTTCCAAATATAACCACTGTCTTTACTAATCCAAACCAAAAAAGTAATGACAGTTGGTAACATTTAGAAGTTTGCATTATGAAATGGAACATTTTTCATTTTGATATTGATCGGTTAATATCCAAATTTACAACTCTAGAAACAATGAACTTTTCCAAATTTACATACTAGAAGGGTGTGTAAAAGTAAAAAAGAAACATCATGAAGAGATATATAAGGCTATGTTTGACAGAAACTTTTTAAAAAAGTGACATAGGAAAAAAAGGACCATAGACAATGCTTACTTATCCTGGAGGAGAATATGAACACAGTTCATCCTCCCAAGGCAGATGGTCATGAAAATCACAGCTACCAATTGAATGTTTTTCTCCGGCTATGTATTTTTAGAGGTCACTGCAACACTTCAGGTGTTTCAAAGGTGGTGAATTTAAAATGAAAAATGAGGTCTGCTGATATTAAGTGCTGTAGCTAATGATGTGAGGCTAATGAATTGTGACCTGTGTTGTTACAGTGAAATATTTACAACCGTTGGAAATCTCAATTAGATTACAGGCTTTCTACTTGATGGATTACAGGGGGAAAATGGTACCTTGAGAGGACTGAAGCAAACTTAAATGTGTTGAAAAACTGCCCAAGAGACCCAGAAAGTTAGTAGTAATACAGGAGTGTGTTCTGTCTGCCCTTTGGGTATGATACTCTTGGGAGCACGGATGGAGCTGCCATTTTGTTGCAGTTCAAGATTATGAAGTGGAAGAAGTTTAACAAGGTGGAAACTTCCACTTTATATAAAAATGACAAAAGGCAGGAGTGCCTTGAGTTCTTAGCGACAATTATGATTGTGGCAGTTACAATTTCATTCTTGCTGTCTGTGTTGTATAACTTGCTCAAGAGATGTAATGATTTTACAAATTTAACTTTTGATAGGTTTTGATTCTTGAGCTACTTTATGCCCTGATTCTGTGAGAGCCTTTGTCACAAAATATATGACTTTAAATATTCAGACATATTGACAAAATTTAGACATCACACAAAAACACATTTTAATTGAACTAGTTATGATCAGTATGGTCATTTAAACATGGACCACTCCACTCATTGTGGTTAGTTAGGATACGTCAAACTGGGATCTGAAATTATGGTTTGAAGTTGGTTTCTTAAGCATATGGGCTTGCATGATGTATGGACAAACACATCATGGCTAGTGTTCCCTCTAAGCTGAGTTAGTGTGAGCCAGCTCACAGGTTTTTAGCCTCCGGCTCACACATTTTTGTCTTAGCTCAGGAAGGATGGCTCCAGAGCAAACTGATTTATGCAGTAGCCAAATCACTCGCTCACAACTTTAATGGCAGTAGCTCACGAAGTAGAATTTTTGCTCACAAGACTCCACAGCTTAGAGGGAACATTGATCATGGCATGTCCTGTCTTTGTTATACTGTGGGCCCAGACACCTGATGGGTTTCTGCAGGGGGAAATGAGGGGAAGGACAAAGGCAATGAACCAGCATTTGTCAAGGCAAACCAGGATTTGAATTATCATCTGCAAGTCAAATCCTGGTTTCACAAACTAATGTAGTTAAAATGAACCATGGTTTTGTGTTTGGTTTAAATTGACCTGTCCATAGCAGGAATTAGGAACAGGAAAACAGGAAAATGAGGGAAAACAGGAAAATGAAGATAACCATCAGCCTGAGAGAACATGAAATTACTGAGGAGATCCAACTGTAGGTTTTTTGGTCAGTAGATATCATGCTTCACTTTTCTGATATCACTGTATGTATCGATCCAAGATACATATGTACAGTAATTGATGAATATGCATTCGTTGTATACACATATTTCATTCTCACCTGAACATTCTCATCACTCACTCTTAATGTAATCTCCAAGCATCTAGGGAAATATGAGATAAAAATATATTATAAAATATAGGTCACTTTCTTACTAACCTGTGAATGCTAGCGTCTAAACTGGAGAGCAGAACTGGTAAAAGAAGTTGTCTGTTTTTACACTACATTCATACATTATATGTCCTTGGAGTTCAATTGTAAATATGATTTGAAAAAAGAAGACACAGGTCATTTTCATGGCAGCTTGACAGTTTTCCAGATTGTCTCATGGTACTGGCCTTCCTTTATTCTTGCCCTTCTTCCAGTCTTTATTGTCTCTGGTCCATGTCTCCATGATTCCACTTGTCTAGATCTTTCTTGATTTTCTTCCTGTAAAATGTAGCATTCCCGGTCTTCATGGAAATGGTGCAGTTCTTGAAGTATTTATAGGTCCACCAGAATTACAAGTTTGTTCCCTAGCTTGTGGGTCTGTTTGTCATCATAATGGATAAAAGACAAGTCGTTTCTTCAAGTTTGCAACTCAATAAATGGCTTTATCTGAAGTTAGATGGCTTGTAGCACCTGCATACTGAAGGTGGCTGTCTCTTGCCATAGCATGGACATCCCTCACCTACTGCACTGTGTGCTGCTTGTTATTTTTTTATAAATGAATTGAGTAGTAATGGTTGAACTCTCCCTCAGCTGAAATTGTAATTGGCTCTCCAATTGTGAGTAGCATCTGCAAACACCTAAGAAAAAGTTGTTTGTTTTTTGTTTTGCTTTGTTTTTAGTTGGCTTTTCTAAGTTGGTTTGCTTTGTTTTTTCATCTGCGTTTTCATGCACTGCTTTGGGGAGAACTCTAGTGCAGAAGCCTGGAAAGGTAACATGTTGCCTAGGCATTTTTAAATGTGTAAATTCATTGCTTTGTTTGGTAATTTTTTAAATTGATTCTTATTTTGTTGTTGTTCATGAGCAAGCCTCCATCACTGGTCTGATATATGTTCTCTTTGGGGTATATATGAAATCTTGGCCACATTCATTGCTTGAGTCATGCTTCACAGGAACCAGGGTGGTATCCGTTCAGTTTAAGAAATCTATATAAAGGCTCTAGTCAACTTCTGTAATGAACCAACACACATCGATAGGGCAGCTGTCTATTCTGAGTGCATTAAAGAAGGCATGTAGAGCTGGTACATAATTGGAACATGGGTTTATAATATCCTTCATTTTAATTAAGAGCGGAAAACCATTTTCCATACAAGGGGCTGAATATTGAGAGCTGGATAAATTCACAGATTGAACATATAATGTTGGTGCCATCTGTAAAACTGAGGAGAGAGTTCTAGCTCATCATATATTGGTGATTCTCTGTGTGTATAATCAGAACAGAGAAAAACATCTGAATCTAGATGGTTGCTCTGAGCTGAATCATTCGGTGACTCTGCTCATGGCTAGATGATGGAGGGTTGCTGTTTTGCCCAGGTCCAACCAGGCTTGTAATGAAGTTGCCGGAAACATTTGCCTGGAGCACAAGTAGCGGTCTCTTGTACATCATGATTCAATCTACATTGGAAGGTGTGCAGTGGCATGTGAAATTCAAGCTTGTGTTCCTGCAAATGATTGGTTTGCCATGGGCATGGTTCTGTCTGGGTTGGAAGGGAGAAAAAGCTGACCAGGAGCAGAAATGGCTGTGTGAATTTATACCTCATCATGCCTTATGTGAGAGGAGGACAGGAGAGAAAGTCCCTGTAGCACAGTCCTAAGGAAGTGATACATCAATCAGTGCAATACCCCTCCATCAATTAGCATAATTTCTGTTGTCCGCAGTAACTCCAGTCTCTGTTTCTAATTCCTGTCCCAGCCAAGCCCCAAATTGCTGATTTCTGTGCTAGGGTTGCCAACAGACTGGAGAAAAAAAACATACTGCCTCTTTAACAGAGGCTTAATGGGGTGTTATTTACCAGGTGATGTTACTGATGTGAAAAACTTCAACAGCACATTTTCACACATTATGCTTCTGTTAAAGGGGCAAGACATTTTCTCTGGGTTGCTGGCAACCCTGTTCTGTTCTCATTAATCTGTAGAAATTATTTTCCATATGCAGCAGAGTAGAGAGGGACGATTAAGCACCTGGGGCTGATTCTGCATTGGCTTTCCCCTCTGTTCTTTTACAAAACCCACATTGGAACAGAAACTCTCCTCTGCATTGCATGCTGCTTTCAGTTCCTTTGATCATCGGATTTTATGGTAGCCTCCACACTCTATGCCGCTTTCGCTTTCTTTGATCATTGGATTTTATGGTACCTTCTAGATAGATTTATGGCCTTTCAGGGGTGACTTTGCAGACAGTATGGCATTGTGTCGAGGTATTTGAATGTGGTTTTGAGCTGCACTTTCCCGTCCAAGTTGAGAAACTGTAGCGTGAATGCTAGATGCAGAATCGCCCTTGGTCCCTGGTGCATAAGGAATGCTATGCTGCTCTAAGGAATACCAAGGTTTTGGCCACTGTGTGACCCTGAGTGTTGGACTGGATGGGCCATTGGCCTGATCCAACATGGCTTCTCATCTGTTCTTATTTCATTGTGTTTCAGTCCTTTCCCCTCCCTCAGCGTTTTTCCAAATTTTGCAATAATGTGAAATAATGTGAAAAGGTTAAACCCTCCAGCTATTAATTTCCCATTTATAGCTCCATCATCACATTGCACCTGATAGCTTGGGGATGTTTATCCAACTTATCACAAAATTACTTTAGCCTGCCATACAATTTTGTCCACTAAAACTACCAAGACCTTTTCACTTCCCTTCATCCAGGTCTTTGCTTGAAGAATAGGAAGTGGAAGAATATTAAGCAATAGTTAATTACAGGTTTTCAAATTCCAGACTTTGTATGGGGCTTTGTTCAGTTTTCCTTTTTCAAGTATAGCAGCACAAAGCTTTGAAAATTGGCATGCCACTTAGATTAATAGAATAGCCTCTTCATTTGTGCTTGGCAAGATAGAATATTGATGTCACAAGGCAGTGTGCTTTTTAGCAGGGGACACAGATTCCTTTATTTGGATGACCTTTTGCCACTTACATTTGTAAAATATATTTTCATCATGCCAAAAGTTCCTGACAGCATAAAACTGTAAATAGCTTTTTTCTCCTTTAAGTGTCTGGGGTCTGTCATTCTGGCACACTCTGACCTTGAGTGGGTGATAGAGAGAATGCCCTTTTAAACTTGAACACTCAGCGAGGGGTCAAACAGATAAAGCAGAATAATCAGAAGGCAAACAAGCTTCTTAGTGCTTTCCATTTTTATGCCAACATGTCTGGCCCAAAACAAAAAGCTGCTTGGTTGGGATTTAGGGGTGTGTGTGTGTGCACTTGCACACACACACACACACACACATCAAAAGGGAGATGGAGCTTGCAAATTTGCCGTTACAAGCTCCACATGGGAATTCTAAGCTAACAATGAGTAATGAAAATAAAGCTGACCTTTAATATCTGCATACCTTTATGTTGTCTCTCATGCAACATAATGGCTTGGATCTGACCAGCTTTACCATGGAACAAAGAGGCAGGAGGTGATCCTCTTTGACCACCAATGAGGTTATGCTTTGAATCAAAGGACAGGCATGGACAAAAGCCCCATGGAACAGGGGCTGTAGGAAATGGAAATGGGCCAAGACTGAGCTGAAAAGCTGGTTGGATTCAACCTAGCATGTATTTTCATTTCTCAACTTAAAATATGCAGTGTTGTGATGTGGGAGTTCTTGATAATAAAACAGAAGTCCAGGATGTGAGGGCGATCTGGCTGCGACATCTGTCACCCCATTGATCATCAGGGTTGATTCGGCTGATCTGGCTGGCTAGGCGGGTGTCCCCTACCTTCCTCCCCGTTCCATGTGTGTGTCCCTCCCGAAGCTGCGTACTCGGTGGAAGAGGACGACCATCCCAGATAGAAGGAGTGTACCGTTCTTCGGTCAAGGGTATACAAACAGAAGTCCAGTGGCACCTTAAATACTAACTGCATTTCCCCCCAGCATTGAATATCTATTTCAATGTTTCAGGGGGTAGCCGGGGTGGTCCGCAGCAGAACAGCTAGATGTGAGTCCAGTAGCACCTTAGAGACCCACAAGATTTCGGGGGCATAGATGCTTTCCAGAGTCAAAGCTGCCTTTGTCAGATATCTGATTAAGGGAGCTTTGACTCTCAAAAGCTCCCCCCTCCCCCCAAAAAACACACACCCTTGGTGTCTAAGGTGCTACTGGACTCAGATCTGGCCATCTTAATGCATATTTGTTATTATAGCAGTCTTTATCCTGTGTATTCGAACCCTAGTTGTTTAGCATACCTCTGCAGAGCCTCCAGCTCTTTTTGTGTGTAAGTTTCTTGAAGCTGCAGGTTTTAGGGTCCTTTGGGAAAAAGAGAGTTGAAGTAACAGGTTCATATAGGGGGAAAATCCAGGAGAATGCAGTCAGTTAACAGGCTTACGTATTGCAAAAGAAGGAATCTGAAGAATGAGCAAGATTTGTACGATAATGACAATAATTCTGTATATATTTGGCTTTTTTCTCCTGGCCTTTGCATCTTCTGAGATCCACCTAAAAGCAGTACTCTGGAAAGGTTGAGAAGTTACTTGTATGAATAAGGAAGGGAAAAAATGCAATTGTCATCCGGAGAGAGAAAAACACCAAGATGGTAAAAGTTGCAATCTTAAAAACACTTTCCTGGGAGTAATCGTCATTGAATAAAATGAGACTTACTTCTGAGTAGATCTGCTTTGGATTGCTCCCAATATCTACCAGATTTCCACATGAAATGTGAATGATTCACAAATAAATGAGAATTGAATATTCTGACAGGATTATATGAGTGTTATTTAACCATTGTTTGCAGAACTGGGCTATTATCTCGCATGAAGAGCTCTGAATTCTTTGTGATTGCCATCTTAGGCTGCGGTCACACAGAGCATTAGGCACGCCAGAGGGACGGAAGATAGGTGGATTTTCTGGGCGCGATCTCACCGCCACTTCTGGGAAGCGTAGAGCTCCCGTGGTGAACCCGAGGCTTCCCGTGGAAGATGCGCGGTAAAAAACTAGTACCTCGGAGGTACTAATTTCCTGAAACCGCAGGGCAAGGGGGTGGGCGTCTGATCGCGTTTCTGGTGGTAGTTCCGACGCCCGCCCATGTCCCCTCACAAAAGGGTTTTTTTCCCCAAAATCTCCATGGATGCGCACAAGCACCCAACGGAGCATGTGCACACTTTAGTTTAAAAAACCCACACAACTGAGCAGCTCGCTAAGACTTGAGTCATGCAGAGAAGAGGAGAGCAGCCAGAAGAAACGCAACACAGAGCGCACGGCTTGAGGTGAGAGAGAAACCGATAGGGGGAAAGGGGGCAAGGCAGAAGAAAAAGCAGCTGAGGCGAAGCCCAGAAGGGGGGGTTGCGGCGGCAGAGTAGGAAGGCTGCTTGAGGAAGGGGGGGCAAAGCCGGGAAGAGTTCACTAGACACACGGGCGGCGCGAGGGTGTGTGTGTGTGTGCAGAGGCTGCGGGATCGGAGCTCCAGCGCCCAGGGAGCCGAAGAGCTAGGAGGGCGGCAACCATCATGGCCTCGAAGACAGGCGGTGGAGGAGGCAGCGGAGGAGAAGGCGCGGTCAGGGCGGAGGGGGCTGAGCCATGCTGCTTTGCCCTCTTCATGCGTCCCACCAGCCGGCTCCCCGACTGTTGCCCTTACACAACTACTGCCCGCCCCCTGCCTGCCTCACTGGTGGGGACAAAGCCGTGCCCAACGCGACGCCGCACTGCCCAGTAGACCACTGGCCCCTCCTCTCCCCAGCGCCGCTTTGCCAGCTGTTTCTGGCAGCCCCCTCCTCGCCTTCCCTCGGCGCGCGGCCCCCGCTTCTTTGCTGTGCCATGTGATCGGCACCTCCCCCTAACTACGGGACCTCCATGGGAGGTCTGATTGTGCAACAGCACATTATTTTGCCCCGGGGCAAACAGCCACGCTTCCCCCCGCATTTTCCGGCCTGTGTGACCGGGGCCTTAGTTGGGTTACTAGTAATACTTAGGATACTTTTTCAGGTATGTGAGGTGAATTCCTGAACTAATTCTGTTGCAGGATGATCAAAAGTGTAGACAACATGTCTCATATTGAGACTAACCCTTTTAATGTGTTTGGCTTCCATTATTACTTGAAACAGAGAACCTGAAATGTGTGTATATGTTTTTGAAAACTCTCTGTGGCCCTGATCACATGCAGAATTTGCCCCACAATACTCATGAATGCTGGCCGATCACACCGAAACATCTGGCAAGAGTCTGGCACCCATCAGCAACCCGTAGCAGTCAGCCGAAGAAGCGGAGTAAAAAAAACACCACAGAAAATCCACTATCAAAGAGGTTGCGATGGGCGGAAGACAGAGTTGCCGGTGTGATCACGCAGCGGTGGGTCAAATTATTGTTGCACAAATAGCCGTGCTTTCCCCCCGCATTTTCTGGTACGTGTGACCAGGACCTGTGTCTAACAGGATACTACCAGGTCACTGGTTGTTTGGAGGTTATGTTGGGAATTAACATAACAAGAACCAGTTCATTCTGTCCCAATCACTATGCATAATACCCCAATCTTTCTCCTATAAGGCCAGTCAGTTGCGATTTTGTATACTTCCAAGATGCTTGTTTGAACACTGTCCACAATGAAGCTGTCCCTACCTGTGGGACAGCAAAGACAAAAAGAAATTCTCTACAGTGAATTTTTGTTTACCCTTTGCACTTTGTGTTGTCATCTTATTTGTTTGCAGGGATTGCCATATATGCCTACAATATGGTATGATATAATTAATATTGCTCCTGGACTTTGGAGCTGTTCCTGGGTATATCAGCCACTGGCTCCCCTGTTTCTGACTCTTATCCTCCGGTGTTACCTGCTCCCAAGGTTCTCTTACCTTCCCCATATTTCTAATCTGTGGGGGTTCTACACAGCACTTAATAAATTGCTCTGTTGCCCATAAAAATCTATCCCCACAGGCAAGATCCTGCTATTTTGGAAGTAAATCCCATTCAGCTTGTCCCTGCAATTTCCCTATTGTTCCATTGTTTTGGGGGCTAATTAACTGTTTCCTTAATTAATTCCTTGGGGCTTGCCAGTTCTTTCCCATCATCCATGAATACATGTTTAATTATCAGTGGGTGGGGGGGGGCAGAGGGTTTAAATCCTGTCTGTTTTTTGTAGAAAAACAAAATCCCTTCTCATATGTTTTGTTTAATTGTTCATTATCATTACAATACTATTTCAAAATGATGATAAAAAGGTTGTTCACATAGCTTGTTGCAAAGGAAAAAGCACTACATTTCTTAAGCCCCCTTGAAGCTTTCTGAGAAAACAGGAGGTAACTAATCCTGTTGCACAGAGAAGGAACATTTTTAAAGGGATTGTAGTCTGGGAAACCTCAGTAGCAATTTGCCTATCCAAATGGGACAATCTGGCACTGCAATTACATGTTAAGTAGAAAAAAATTGCCCAATGGGGTCATTACAAAGCAACAAAGAAAATACTGGAAGGCACTGGTTTGAATACAATATCCTGTTAATAGTCCGTAGGTGATGGAAGGAATTATGGCTATTACACATTACATGTTTGGTGGGGAATCAACCCCGAATGGTTTGACTATCTCCTTGGACCCTGACTTCTGTTGGTGACTTGAGTATGGTAATGGTTTAAATCCATCATAACTGGTGGGCCTGGGCTGATCCAGATGCATTTGGACATAATTTTGGCTATTGGCTTAGCTCAGCTCCTAACAAAACATCATGGCAGGGTATGAAAAGTAATTCAAGCTTTGGAGTGCAGCCCTGTAGGTTGGGGTAGGCTCCTGTATTGCCAAGGCCATGTTTCATAGCACGGCATTCTTGGCTAAAGTTCTGTCCTTTTGTCACAATGGTTTGGATGCTGCTGCTACAGAGAAATTCCTTTTCCTTTTGGCTCTGACAGCAGTAACCTCAGCAGGCTGTATGTTCTCATACACTATCAGATAGGCAGAGAAGCAGTTGCAGTAATATTTGTCAGTAAAACAGTAGTTTCCGTTGTAGGATTATTGGCCCCTGAAGACCTAACTTCTGACCACTAAAACTAATCTTCACAATAGAGAAGGGGAAAATAGAGCAAGTTTCCCCAATCTGTCTCTGTGCTTACACATGACAAATGGCAGGGCATGTTCACATATTTCCCATATCTCTGACTCAATGAACACCAGAATGTCTTGATTTATTTCACTAAACAATGGAACACAGGAATTGTCATAGCAGATGATCAATAGGCCGATGCTCTGTTCTTAGCCTTTTTTGGATGTTCCAAGGGAATAGATGTGAAATGCTATGCAGTGCAATTATGAACTAACCTTTACATACCTGCATTATTTTTCTTTATTTTTTTCCTATCCCTACTAAATTATTTTTGGAGGAAATAGCTAAAAACAAACCATAAAGATGAAATATGCTTCCCTTCAATTTTTTTCTGCAGGGGGGAAGGGAAGGGGAGAGGATTCCTGTTAGTTTAAAGACTATAGAAAAGGGGATTTTGGCAGATACAAGTTGTTGTGCTAGACTGGGCTTTTTAGGTTGGAAAACCTGAAATTTCCCCTACATATATGTTAAAGATGGAAGAACCTTGTTCTTCTTGGTACCTATTATGCATGTAGTGGTTAAGTGCGCGGACTCTAACCTGGGACAACCAGGTCTGATTCCCCACTCCTCCATTTGCAGCTGCTGGATGACCATGGGCAAGCCATAGTTCTGTCAGGGCTGTTCTTGAAAAAGAGCAGTTTCTGTCAGAGCTCTCTCAGCCCCACCTACCTCACAGGATGTCTGTTGTGGGGAGGGGAAGGGAAAGGATTTTGTAAGCCTGTCTGAGACTCCAAGTGAAGGGTGGGGTATACATCGAATCTCTTCTTCTTCTTCTAATTCCCACCTCCAGTAGACACTTAGATCCATCCCCATTTGATAAGTGTTTGGGGGTGGGGGATGAGAAATTGGGACTCTTTAGTGAATGAAGTATAAGTTCAGGGGGAGACATTTGTGTAACTTTATTAATTTTCAAAGTACATACAAAAAATGAATGATAAACACACATTTTAAACATCCAAGTCAGTTATACAAACTACATGCACACCATGATTCTCTGAGCTAAACCAGTCCAGGATTTCTATTTGAGCTGCTTTTTACACAACATAAAAGATTGTATTTTCACACATCAGGTTGGCTTCTGGGCAGGGCTCTTTTTGTAAAAAAAAGCCCAGCAGGAACTCATTAGCATAATAGGCCACATCCGACAGCACAGCTCATTAGCACATTAGGCCGCACCCCCATGTTACCAGAAGTGTGGTTATTCAGCCACACCCACCTTTTGCTTGTTATTCTGTTTACCTTGTTTGTTGTCAAAACCCAGGGCCTTTTTTTGTAGCAGGAACTCCTTTGCATGTTAGGCCACACACCCCTAATGTAGCCAATCCTATTGAGTTCCTGCTGTTGGGTGTGGCCTATTATGCTAATGAGTTCCTGCTGGGCGTGGCCAACTTGGGAGCCAGCCAGAACTCCGTTCCCATGCGTTCCTGCCGAAAAATAGCCCTGGTTCTGGTTATTTGGCAGATGACTGGGACATCCTAGAAATGTGGCTTCCTTCGACTCTCTCTGCGGTGAGAGACATAGCCAAGGAAAAGCAGTTCCCCTGTGTTCCCATATATATCAGCCCATGTCCAATTCCCTCCCTCAGAGGCAAGATTTCCCCTCCATTTTTCTTTCCTTTTACTGACTGTGCCATCCTAGTAATGTGTTTTCTTCTTTGTTGTAGAACTCTGGCTGTCCCACCCTGTCACAGTACAGTATTTTGGCTGTTGGCTCAACCCAGGATCCTGAGGGAAGGATCCGGAGCCTCTTTAACTTAAATAACTTAAATGGCACTCAGTGTTCTGAAATTCAAAAATAACAAAATATTTTATTCAACATTATGTCAGCAAGCTGCCATTCTGTTTTCTGTGACCTCTGTGTACATATCCTTACCCTGTTGCACCCGGCTTGTTTCTACTATCCTGCTTCTGTGCTGGAATGCATAAGATAACTACTGGTGGATGTGTGGGGGAGAAGATGCTGTAATGCTTGCCTATTGCTATCTCATGAGAACTGCACCTGTGTTTTGTCTGATGTTCTGCCTGGTTCCCATGGACTGGGCGCGCAACCGTTTCATTAGCCCGCCAGCGGGAATGTTATTCATTGGATATGTATCTGTTTGAATTTCCTTTATTATGCTCGCCCTAACTGTGTATCCCCAGTTCTAACAAAGAACGTGTTTGAGTATGTCTTCAACGCTTTGAAATAAATTTTGCTTTTCTTGAAAACGTGGATTTATTCTCGATGCTTGGGGATCCAACATATTGTTAGAACTCCCTTTCTCCTATCGTTCCGAATCTGGCAAGATCATGAGCGGAGCTGAGGGAGACCTACCGAAAACGGAGGGGGATTCAGGATCGGTCCCACACACCTCCGCTCCTTTGGTGACGGCAGCCTCGCTGGAGGGTGCCGTGGGGGGAACGATTCCCCGCCGGCCTGCACATCTGTCTTGGCCGCCTCCGACCCCTTCGCACTGGGGTCCGCGGAAGACTCAACAGCAGGATGACTGGACTATGAGGCCTTTGTTCCCATGTTTTCCCATATGTTCCACGACATTTTCTTTGAGTACTCTCTGACTTTTTTGGTTTCTAGAAGGCTGGTACACTCTCCCAACCCCCTTCTCTTGGAACACCAGCACTCCCCTTGAGTTTTTAACTGACTCTACCAGACCAGGAATCTTTCTACTCTCTGTTTGACTGGGTAGGGAAACTCTCTTCTCACTAGAAGATCTATTCCCTTTCTTTGGCAGAAATGGGAGTCTTCACCTACTTTCCAAACTTCCTTGCCAACTGTCCCCCAATTCTCCTGTCTGTGTTAAACTGCTCTCAGTAAGGGGTGAATTATGAAATCATCAGTACTTTTATCAGCTAGAGCTGAAATCAGACAGAATTCTTCTCAACATCCAGTTCAGAAGTCTTACTCTGCTCAGCTGATGCTAACCAATCAGATCTCTTAGAGCAGCCTGTCACTCAAGGCTCTGTTTCTGTGAAGAATTAACCCTTCACAGTCCTTTATCTGTTTGTACAGCACTTCTACGCTTTTAAAAAATGTAGTCTGTCACAGTCTGAATCAGGCCTCAATAGGGTTGCCAACTCTTAGAAGGCATGGATCCAATAAGGGGAAAAGCCTGGCTCAGGATTCAAACACTCAGGGGTAGAGACCAAATATTTAGGGGCAGAGCTGGAGTACTAAAATAGTAGAGCCAATAGAATATCATTTATCTATGATGCACACAGCACAGCTATTCCATGTACTTACAAGTCTCACAAACATCACGTATGCATTACTTTCCAGAAAGCATTCTAATGCTAAATGCTTAATTCCTTTGTTAGGGACAATAACCTTTGCCCCAGGGCAATAACTTTTGCCCCATAAAGAAATCAGGCAGAAATCAAAGTGGAGGTAGTATAAAGATCGTTTACTTTATCTGGTGCCCATCAGGGAAACCCAGCTGGAGCTCAGAAACTGAGGCCAAGGGCTTCGTAGTTCTGTGGTTACATACAGCTTTTATACAATCACCTAATTAACATATGCAAGCTCTAATGCCCTATCACGAACGCAAAAAGTCCCTGTTTGTTAGTTAATTGGCTAACAAACTTACAATCTCAATCGCTGCGCCTCTTCTCCCTAGTCCCGCCTTCGTTTGTTCAAATTAAATTAAAGCCATTCATTAAGCCATTCTTTTTCCTGTTGTTTTAATTCCATATATGTACATGCTTACTCCCATACATTGTAGTAATTTAGCAGATAACTTGCATAGCGTTAGAAGTCAAAGCAGCTGCCTTGGCGCCATCTTGGGGAGCTTGAAAAAAACCCATACATTGTAGTGAAAACCAGGTGCTTTCCATCCTCAAGCATAATTGGGATGCTATACCTTATCCGGTCCTCCCATGACAGAGTAGATATTTATTTCTCCCATGGTTTGCTATCCTTATCAAAGACTGATTTCCCACAGCCGCTGCTCTGTACTCGCTCCTCTCTTTGCCCCGATGGTACGTGTCAATTTCCCACTCGAAGCCGCGCGGCCGCATTTTGACCCGCGGTTTCGCACGATTCTGCCCGTGGTTTCGTAATCCTCAAAAAACAGGATCACGAAACTGCGGGGGAAATCAGGCGAAGCCGCGGGTCAAAATGTGGCCCCGCAGCTTCGAGTGGGAAATTGACATGTACCATCGGGGCAAAGAGAGGAGTGAGAGCAGAGCAGCAGCTGTGGGAAATCGGTCAAAAAGTATGTTCCTATAGATGCCTACCTCATGATGGATGGCATCCTGCCTCCTGCATTCTGCTGTGTAAGCTTATTTTCTACAAATGAACTCTCTAGCAGAGCTCATCCTTTGTGTTTGCTACTTTCTAGCTTCTAAAAGCAGGCTCTAATACTTCTTATCATAGAATATTGACGATGAATTCCCCAAAATTTCCCAATCAATACCTATCCCTTACACCTTAATAGTATCCTGCATATGTCTGTGTCATATATATGAGCAAATTTAATAGAATCCAATAATTAATTTGATTTAAATATCATTATATAACAGATAGTACAAAAGCAGGAGGGCAAAAGGGTCCTTTTAAAATTAGTGATGCTCTACTGTCTTGGTCAGTCTCTCCCTTCACTTTCTTTTGGGCTGAGAAGATAGAAGAGCAAGGGAAGAAGGCAGACACGACCACAGTATTTAGAGAAGTTGCTTTTGAGGCATAAAAACATTTTGGCTGAAAATGAGATTGCCTGCTGAAGAGGACATTAAGGTATAGCACAGCAAATTCCTAAAAGGTGCTAAGCGGTTTAAAAACTTGCTTCTCTCCCATTCCTTCTATTTTATTTCAATCGCCTCATTTAGCAACTGGCCAAAAAACTGGTCATGGCAATATAAAAAACAGCCAGCTGGTACCCTTAGGTCTTACCTAGATCAATAGCTGATTGAATTCAAGATCAGTTGGCTATTCTGTGTTCTTATCTTTTACCACAAGTGCAATAGAATGCCTAGTTGTTGTACAGAAGCAGGGTTAAAAACAAACCTAGATTCACTTATGAGATCAACGTGACACATACATTATTTTCCAACATAGCTTTTAATGAGGACCTGAACACAAGACTTTTCTAACATGAGAAAACTTATCCCATGGCTTCTGGTTCTAGCTACTGTTAATTATCTCAATACCTGAAGACCTTTGTTACATCTTTATGTACAGCTCTCTACATACCAAATGCTATCTCAACACCATATTGCTTTTGTGTGTGTGGGAGGATTTTCTTGTGAGTTCTGACAAAGATGCACAGTGTTGCCAAAGGTTTTTCTATATTTGGGTTTCTCAAAAGCCATTTTGGTCTTGAAATCATTAGTTCCAAACAGTGCATATGTCAGTATATTCTGTCTCACAGTTATCACACACTTGTTTTCAAGTTTTCCCCCGTGTTCTTTTGGAGCTTTGGAGTTGCTCTGCGGAAGGATTTGTGAAATCTCTGAAGCCGCATTGTCTTAAATCACTGTGGGAGCCAACTGAAGCTCTTGTCAAGCTCAAAATAAGCAAGTCAGCTAGTAAGTTGCTTATTTTTTTTCCTTTTTGGATTCAGCTGGATCTTCTCCAGTATGTCTGCTATGTCCATGTCAATTGGAGCCACAGTTGGAATGCATTCACTAACTTCTACACATTGCAGATTGCCATTTGTTTGTTAGGGGTTTTTTTTGGGGGGGGGAAGGAAGGAAGGAAGCAAAAAAATGTCAAGTGCTATTGAAACTTTGACAGCTGCTTCTTGTCACAGAGACAATCCTCCTAAGAACAAAACAAATTGCAGATTATTTTCATAGTATTGTGTAATGGGCAGTTTTATTTGTTCAGCTCTTTCAACAACTGGTGCAATTCACTTCTATATTTCTGACAGAGGCCTGTTCTGTGCTTCCAACACATGGAGAGTGAGAATGGTTTATCTTTAAAAATCTAATTCATGAGGTTTATATTTTGGATTCCCTTTTCAGCTAGCTGACTGGTTAAAGATGATTGGGGTAGAATTTATTTAGTAGTTATTTCAATTTATATCCCGCCTTGCCTGTAGAATGGACTTTGGGCCTGTCAGTGAGTGAGAATAAAATGAGGCGCATTAGAACACACAAATGCAACAAATAATTAGAAGTAAGCAAGCCAGTGAAAATACTCAGAACCTATTACTTTTCTCATATGAAAAACTAGCAGGCTTCTGCCCTTAGAAAATTCTGAACGGTCTTTCCCAATGTGAAAGCCTGTGTGGTAATAGATGGACTATAGCTGCTTCAAAAATCCCACCTGACCATGAATCTCAATTGCTATTGTGGGGCTGGCCAATCACAAAATCTCAGCTTAACCTGCCTCACAAGGCTATTGTGAGGACAAAATGTAGGGAATTAGGGAAAGGGTCCATGTGTACTGTCTAAGTTCCTTAGAACAAAAGCAGGAGCAAAACTAATGAATGCAAAAATATATTTGAGGAAAGGTGCTTACGCTGACATTCTATCGAGTAGGAAAAAGACATTGTATAGGCTGGTGGTTTTGGCTGATGTTCTCTGTTGGAATTAGGCTTGCCAGGTCGGTCTGGGTTGGAAAATACCTGGAGACTTTGGAGGTGGATCCAGGAGAGGGTGGGGTTTGGGGAGGGGAGGGGCCTCAGCATGGTGCAATGCTATAGAGTCCACCCTTCAAAGCAGCCATTTTCTTCAGGGGAGCTGATCTCTGTCAGCTGGAGATCAGTTGTAAAAATGGGAAATCTCCAGGCCCCACCTGGAGGCCGGCAATGCTAGTTGCTCTGCCATTGATCATTTGCAGCCTCTACCCTAAGCTTACTGGGAGCCTACCAACCATGAGCAATGGAAGTACATGCTTCTTGCATTTTTGTCAATCTGTATGGTCGGTGTGTTGTATGAATGGGGGACCAATGTTCATATTTTTCATGCACATATAGCTCCAGTATGTGCAAACTAACTATTCATTGTTTCAGGGTTCATGTCCATGGGCACCAAAGCTGTACGCCTATGGTAAATACATGTCCATGCAACATGGTGATGTGCCTATGAGGAGGATCATGGGTAGCATGCGCTCCCATTGCACACAGTTAATAGGCTTGTTGGTTGGTTTCACACTGTGTATGATGGAACATCTGAAAAGGACTGTAATCTTAATCTGATGACCATACATTTTATATTTCTAACTCTTTGACTCTTCTGAATGGTTAAATGTTTGCTAAGCTGAACCCACATTCCAATATCATTAGGAAAAATAGGTACAAATACTGCTGTATTTTTCTTTTTGAAATGAGATACTTTCCTTTGTGAAGGCAACCCACAATTTTGCCCCAGACATAGTTCACTCTTTGCACTTTCTCCTGCAAAGGCACTAGTGATCGATCTGGGCATAACTAAAAGCAAAGAGACAGTTATTATTCTCTCTGCTCCCTACCTTGACTTGATGGCTTGATGGCTCACACACATATGGGAAAAGATTAATTTGCCATCTCAATTGGTTTTGTAATTATGTTGATCAAATACCATCCATTTAATTTACCTAAATAGAATTTGATTGACTTTTTGTTTTCCATGAAGTGGATAGGGTCACATAGGCCATGCTCAATCATGCTACAATGAATGCACCACAGCATTAACTTATAAGCAGAAAAGCATTAATATAATTTTCAAAGGCTGCTGCTGTATATTTTTTAAGCCTTGGAAGAATCTTTCTTATTTTGGTTCTAAAAAGTTCAAGTGGTCCGAAGGCTGCTTCACACTACATTTTTTTCCTCCTGGTCAGTGACAAAGATACTTTAAAAATGACACTGCTAAACATAATGTGTCAACATAACCGGCTTGATTTGCAAGCCCTCATATTAAACATATGCACTCATCAGGGAGTTGGGATTGGCTGAAGCTGCTTGGTGGCAAAACAGGGTTTGCTGTTATGAAATATGTGAAACACTCCTTTCTTTTCAGGAAAATGATCTGAATCAATCCAGGAAGCCATCAGCCTAGTAGTCAGGAGCAACCAGCAGAAGGTACAGTAGTCCAGGCATGAGTTGGAGGACACAGCAGGGTCCATAGTCAGAAACAGGACTTGTCAAATCTTTATTTCAGAACATTATATCATAACAGTGAAGACTCCACAAGCCATTGTGACTCTCTGTCTTACATTTTTGACAGCTCTTGCATTAGAAGTAAATGTGAGGCTATGTCCAGAGTTACTGTATGCCACCGGTAATTTGCAGTAGATGATTTGGGGCAGTTCTTTGTAGGAGAAGATTCAGCAATGATAATTAGAGTGAAAATGAGTGCATAACACTGATTAATTAGATAATACTTTAGCTGTGGTGTCAAATCACTGTATAATTGTCAAGTTGCCTATGTGAAAAGAAATGTAATAATCAGGGGTCTTGTCGTAGAAAAAGAGCTGCCGGAGCTCATTAGCATAACTCATTAGCATAACTCATTAGCATAACTTATTTGCATATGCCACGCCCCTTGACATCACCGGAAGTGACAGAAGGCCACACCCCCTGACATCACCGGAAGTGTGTCAGAAGGCCACACCCCCTGACATCACCGGAAGTGTGTCAGAAGGCCACACCCACCACTCAGGCTCCACCCCAAAATTCTCCAAGGTATTCCCAACTCAGAGCTAGGGAGCCTATCTGATGGCACACACAAGCAAACCACCCATGTCAGATAAAGAGGGAGGATACCAGGATACCAGGTCAATACATTTTTATTCTCCTTGGCATTGGTCCGCCAGCAGGACCAAAACTCCAGGAGCCCTCCCACTGTTGCCCCCCCAAGCACCAAGAATGCATAGCATCACTGCCCCA
This sequence comes from Gekko japonicus, assembly GCF_001447785.1. Lineage (NCBI taxonomy): Eukaryota > Metazoa > Chordata > Lepidosauria > Squamata > Gekkonidae > Gekko > Gekko japonicus. Next base: position 1,566,360 of record NW_015165239.1, on the reverse strand, counting down.
GACATAAGAACATAAGAGAAGCCATGTTGGATCCGGCCAGTGGCCCATCCAGTCCAACACTCTGTGTCACACATCAGCCAGAAATACTAGGTGCCCCCAGGAGGTCCAGCAGTGGGGCCAGTACACTAGAAGCCCCTCCCACTGTCCCCCCCCAGCACCAAGAATAC
>NW_015165239.1:1526557-1565023 GCF_001447785.1 Gekko japonicus | reverse complement strand
TATATTAAAAAACCCACCCCCCCCCCCCAAGATTGTCTGTAATCTTGTAACAAAGACAAACAAGAAACAAGAACAAAAGGCGACAGACAAGGGTGGGACTCTTATAACTGGAGGGATGCTGAGCCACCACTACCTTTGGGTCTTTCTCCTCCTTGAATTGTCTACTGTATCACAGTGTGTATGATGTGCTATCTATGCGCTGCGCATTTCTCCTCCTCCCTTCTTACATCCTTGTTTGTGATGAGGCACTGTACAGCACAATGGTGTTGGCCAGGGGTCTTGTTGTAGAAAAAGAGCTGCCGGAGCTCATTAGCATAACTCATTAGCATAACTTATTTGCATATGCCACGCCCCCTGACATCACAGGAAGTGACAGAAGGCCACACCCCCTGACATCACCGGAAGTGGAAGGCAAGGCCCGGCTACTTACCCTCCTGCTTCGTCCTCATTCTCCAACGGAATGAGGATCGAAGCAGAGGGCGGGGTGAAGAAGGGGGCGGGGCTTCACCACATGACCGCCCCGCCCCCTAGAGGTTCTCTTCCGGAGCGCCATACCGGAGCGCTCCCCCCCGACTAGAGCCCTGGTAATAATAATGTTTAGCTGTTCTGCAGCTTTCCTGGAGACAGCAAAAGCCATGATAAATGTAGAAAATGGAAGATTCTTCTTGGAGTTGACTAAATGTATTCCTCAGCAGTCCATTTCCATTACAGTAAAAGCAAATGGAGGTTGGTGCTGGGAGAAGAAACTTCTGCTAGGGAACAGATTGTGTGGTTTCACACGTACGTAGCTTTTAAGCAATATTTCTGAGACTGGTATCTGTTGGCCTTTATGGCCATCTGGCAAAGAGAAGGAACTGGTCCAAGAGGAATGATAGTTAAAGATTTATGCTCTAGTATTTGGTGTGCTAAGCACTTTTCAACTTTTCCTGTCAGCTCTAGGGAAATTTGACAAGTGATTATCCCCATTTTACAGGCAGAGCTGATTCACACATTCTTCTCTTATACATGGAATTGGGCTCATCCAGAATCTTATGCCAGTGGCTAACTAAAATGAGAATGGTGGCAAAGGAACTCTCCTAGAACTATGCCTCATCTCACAGGGGAAAGTTTTGTGCTGGGAGTGATTTCCCTCTGCTCTGCCTGTTCTGTGGCAGATTCCCCTCACACAACACCCTTAGCTCCCCCCCTCCTTCAGCAGCCTGAAATGCCTCCTAAAATCCTGTTCCTGGGGACCCCTCTCTCCTGTAAAAGCATTTCAGGGGACATTTTAGGCTTCTGTGGGAGGGAGGAACTGAGAAAGCCATGCTCTACATGCTCTACACTGTGTGAACTAGCTCTGAAATATTATCTCAGTTTCTGATTAACACAGGATCTGAACCTTATATTCGTTCTTATCATTGAGTCATGTCGGCTAATTTGTACTTACTCTTTTGTGCAAACAGTAAGCAACAATTTTTGGCAGCTTTCTTGTTCTGCCCTTTCTTCATTTTTATTTGAGCCTCCTTTGCCATTTTCCCTTCATGCTGTCTTGCCTGCATGCCTCTCAGATAACATCACCCTCTTGGGCAGTTCTTGCCAGCCTTCACTTTTTTAACAGCCCAGTTTTGGTTCCCATGGTCCCTCGTTCAGCAATAGTAATGAGAAACTGATCATTGAAAAAGTATGGGCTGAGGGAAGCTCTGCAGCAATCGTGTTTGTTATAGGCACAGTGGTGCATCTCACAGCAAGCACAAAAAAAGTGAATGACATACAGGCTCGTAGCCAGGATTTTTTTAGTGGGGGGGCATTTAAATTTCTTAGGGGGCACTGGCTAATTGAATTAAAGTTTTACCCGAAGTCATGGGGCCTTGCCAGTAACTGGAGGGGGCCTAGCCCCAAGATGCCCCACGGTAGCTACAGGCCTGATGACATACATGCATTGTAATCCATGCCTTAGTATGATTTTGCTCCTAGATTCCAGAGGCTGGGGTAAGGTTGGAGTGTAGCATGGGACAGGCAAGCAGTGATGCAGGACAGATTCTGTTATATCCAAGCCCACAATCTCTTCTGCCCAAGAGTGCCACAGATCTATGCTGCCTATCATATGTAGCACAGATATCACAAGTTGGCCATCTATACATTGCTGCCATAGATAAGTTTAAAGTCACTTCTTCCATTTACCAGATACCTCCTAATTTGGATGATTCACCTGTGAAAAGTTGGCACATGTCAGTCACTGCATAACTATCTGTGTGGAATTCTCATTCAATAGAGGAATATGTCCTCTGAGATGAGCCATGGATACCTTGATTTTGGTACACTTTCTGCAAAGGAGTAAATGGCATTACTATCTTTGTTTTGTTTGCATTAGATGGTACTAGGAAGGTTCTTTTATACAATGACATGCTAACAAATGTAAGTTAAAATCTTTTTCTGCAATTAATATCTTTGTGCATGGTAAATACAGACTGAGGAAAGATGCTGACCGCGATACAAAATAATAACCACTAGGTGGCAGATCAACCATTTCCTAAATATTGCATCATAAAACATGAGTTTGATGCTCCTTTTTAAAATGACACTTGCCAGAAACACAAATCCAATATCTGATCTGTTTGCAAACCATTTCTGTCGCTGCACTTTGGAATTGGTCAGTTTCTTCACCCCAGGGTTTCATGAGAGTTTGGGAAGCTCTATTGGACATGTATGCTGTGTATAACGATTCTCGAGAGACTGTTACTCAGATCAGTCCCTGAATTAAGCTTCTCCCATCAGAGTGCCCCCTTACAGGTGTAGAGCTTAAACACAAAGCACTGGGCTGAGATTGGAATAATCCAGTCCGTTGTTTACACTAATCCTATTCTTGTGCAATAAATCATTTAGACCAGAGAAGATGGAAAGGAGACAAAGCACTCTGCTGGCAAGCAACTTTATTACTCTAATGAGACACAGATCGGAAACTAAGAAAGCAAGAGGAAAATCAAGATAATGGGTGATAACATCCTGAAACCAACAAAACAAGCAAATCCACACAATCCTAGAGTGTAGCTAGTACTGCTTTGTAGCCAATTGTGTTCCTCCCACTTGGCTAGTCTAGAGCATGGACATGAAGGATGGGATCAAGATGGGACCAAAAGGTGCCATGGGGGAAATGGGATGGAGCTCTGGTAAGAAGGGAAGGATTCCCTAACCAGGTAGCTATGGGGAGAGACCAGTTGGCTGTAGATGGGGCCGATTCTGCATTGGGGAAGCAGAAGCTAAAAGAGGGGTGCCCAGGGGGAAGTTGGGAACACAGTGGAAGAGAATGAGCCATACTGCGTCTGTCTTGAAGATGCAGGGACCCATGGCTGAAGTGCTGTGGTAGTGGAAAATAGCTGGATGAGACCATCACAAAGTCTGAGTGGCATGAGATGTCATTCTTATGGACCGGCATTTGCCTCGGCTTCCCTGGTAAAGCACAGCCAGTGGTCATATTTGGGTGCCCACTGATGGATTTAGGGCTGTACTATTATTGGTGGAAGTGAGGTCCTGAGATTTTTTTTTTTTTTTACCCCACCTTTCTATTATATATAAAACTAATACAATAGCAACATACTCATACAAAAATACGGGTAAGATGCTGTTTCTATGTCCTTTAACCTGTCTTCAAGATGATCCTTCCACTGTGGTTCTCACTTTCTCTCTCCTTTGGGCCATGATATCCGTGGAATTTTAAAATGCTTCTCCTCTGGAAATGAGGTTAAGCTCAGAGCCAGATGTTGTCAGTCTCTGTAATGGTGAGGCTTCTTTCCCTGTGCTGCTGTCACTCTGCCAATGCAATTTGCATTGGCCAAAAAGATTCAGAAGGAATGCATATTGTTCTCTCTGTGGTCCTCAAAGACTTCCTGCTGTTGTAGGAAGATTTACAAGTAGAGTTACATTTCAGAGGTTTGTCTTTGGCAAAAGGAGACTAAGACCAATGGACAAGAGTGGCTGAGGAAACTGAGAGGTCGGTAACATGAGCTCTAGCTCCATGCACCAATATCATGTATTCATCCTTAATTCACCAAGCTTTCTATTTCACTAAGCATTCAATACAACCTGGGAAGGCTTAACTACTTATTTGTACTGAAATAGACTTAAGCAATACTTTCGCTTTGCCATGTATTGAAGTAGTTGGCTGAGCTAGGCTACACTAACATCTTTTTATCCCCGCCGCAGAAGACTAAGAGGCTTATACCTATGTTGGTTTTTCATAAATGGCAAAAGAAATCAAATTAAAGGATTTTCACTTTAAAAAGCAGGTGTGATCCATGATACACTCTGTGATTTTGTATTCAATTCTTAATGGGGTCTGTGGATGAACCCAGATCCACAATAAGATGTTTAACGAGTCACTCAAATAAAGGCTTGTGTTGGGATTTCAAGAGGTCTTAATAGCATGCCAACAGAAGTGAGCTGTATAAAAATCTGTTTGTGTGTGTGAAAAGGTCTGTTAATAAGCAATGAAGTAGTTTTGTCAGCGCAAGACTCTTGTGCCACGTATTTGCATGGGAGAATAAAATGTTCTAAGTACACCTCCTTCATAAACATTGTGGATTGCAAAGAAAGACCTATTTGGAGTTTAGAGATGTGACTGATGTTCCACAATAGGAGCTGTGATGAGAAATGCATTTATTGAGTATGTGTATGGGGGAGGGGGCAGAAAGAGCCTGGTTATGTTTAATTTTTTTCCTCCCCTCTATATTCAGAATCCTACAGTGTTTTGTGTATCTTCTTTGAAGGACAGAATAATAAAACGGTTTCAAAAATGTCTCCAAGTGAATGCAGTTATAATTTCTCTGTTGAACTCAAGAAATCGAGGATGTTTTAGAGGGCTTTTAAAAACACTATTAGTAATGCATGCTACAGTCTCTGCAGAAGTCAGATTGCATGACTTCCATTCCTGGAAGGTGGACAAACAGCAGAGTGAGGAGTGAGAGACATGGGCATCTAGGCAAATCCATCTTGATTCTTCCTTTTGCTCTTGATAGTCACAGCCATAGATTGCTATTTCAGGTTCAGTGGGGGAGAGGGCAGAGGTATGAGTAGGGAGAGGCAAGATTAATGACAAGTCTTAAAATGCCTGCTTTTGAATATATTAAAAGTTGTATTGTATTAATTATTTTTAAATGCATAGGCCATACGTCAATGTACAAGCCTTCATGAAAACTCACAGCAATATAAATTACAAAAATGATAACCAATAAACCAACTATTAACTTTAAAAAGGCAAAGAGAACAATAAAGCAGTTAAAAATAAGTAGAACAGTCAGCACCAATAACCACCAGCCAAAATACTTGAGATAACAGAGAATTGTTAATTGTCTCCTTAAAAGACAATGAAGTTTTTGAGCTTCAGTTAGTTTGGTTTAGTGGTTAAGTGTGTGGTCTCCAATCTGGGAGAACCGGGTTTGATTCCCCACTCCTCCACTTGCAGCTGCTGGATAACCTTGGGCAAGCCATAGTTCTGACAAGTGCTGTCATTGAAAGGGCAGTCCTTGAAAGAGCTCTCTCAGCCCCACCTACCTCACAGGGGAGGAGGGGAAAGGAGTTTGTAAGCCGCTCTGAGACTCTGAGTGAAGGGCGGGGTATAAATCCAATCTCTTCTTCTTCAAGAGCAGGTGGAATTTCAAAGGTCTGTTGTGCTACCACAAAACAGGCCCTGGCCCCAGCCACTGACTCCCTTGCCTCAGACATCAGGAGCACCTAGAGTCTGGCCTGAAATGAAAGTCTTAAAGATTGGGCAGGGTCATGTGGGAGCAGGCATTCCTTCAGGTATCCTGGTCCTAAGCTGTTCAGGTCTTCAAAGGTCAAAACTGATGCTGTGAATTGTGCCTGAAAAGAAGCTGGAAGGCAACAAAAGGCTTTTAAAATTCAGATAAAATATATTCAGTTTGGCAACTCCTTGTCAGTAGCCCGACAACCCTATTCTCAATTAGCTGTAGCTTCTGAAAAGTATTTAGAGGCATCCCCACATATATTATGTGTTGTAATCTAATCTGGGTGTTATTGAGGTATAGGAAAATGGGGCAAAATTATTTCTCTCCTTTAACATTTAAAAAAGTGCCCTTAGGTTTAAGGTCCTTTTATAAATTGTTGGTGGTATGGCAACACGTTGCTACTAAAACTCTCTCATCTGGGCTGTGGCCGTTGAGCTGAGTAGGTTTCACACTACTGTTGTACCTGGGTGAGGTGCAGTCTGCTTTAGATGGTCTTTGTATCCCCAGAGGGTTTTTCCTACAGTGCCTGGATCTCTGTCAGTTAAATATCTTAATCTAAACAGACTGAGACATAGGCAAATGACTCCACAAACTGTACTGCCTCCTTTAATTTTAATGATTCATGTAAATTTTTAAACCAGCAGACATCCAAGCCATTTATTATTTTGACAATGTCAAAAGCAAAGTAAGAATAATCCTGTAGGAAGATCTATGGCAGAATTGGCAGCCCAGCCTCAAAGTGGGCCCACTGGGTGCTCTGTTAGTTTCTTCAGATCACTGGCCTCTTTTCTGGTGCTGATCTTTTCTTGTAACACTAATGTCAGCCACAGGAGGTAAGAGGCAAACAGCTAAAATATCATTTTGAAACTTCATGCATATTGATATTCCCACAGGCACAGGGATGATGCTGCATTAATAAGAGCACCATTATTTTTGCTCTGTGTGTGTCAGCTGAGACATGAACAACAGCTGGCAAATGCTGATCAGATGTATTTCTTAGCTGATACTGGATTGAACTGACAGTTCTAGCATTCTGGTATTCAGGAATACGGTGAGTACTAATATCCACATCCCTTCTCCTGAACGTGTTGAGAATGTATACTTATCACTTACCTTTTGAGGATGCATTGAAAGTTTTATTCCTTCAGTTACTGAGTGCATTTCATATAAATTGCTGGTTCTTAACTTTAACACCCAAACAGACTGGGACTGGGATACCTTTAAAGACCTTCTGCTCCCATACAATACCAATCAGGTTATTAAGATGATTGTCAGAGGCTCTACTCTTTGTACTCCCACTCTCAGAAATGAGGTCACCTCCTGAGGCAGGACTTTATCTGTGGTGGCACCTCATTTATAGAATTCTTTACCTGCATCTACTCACTTGTGATTTAGAATTTTGAATTTAACACATCAGATGAAGGTAATTTTTATTTTTTCCAGGCCTTTGGTAACAATGAGTGTTATTTCGTTCTGATGCTCTCATTTTTTTTATTGTGGCCTATTGGTTCCTTCACTGCAGCCTGGTGGTGGTGGTTCTTGATATTTTAATGTTGGTGATATGTTTATGGTTGTAGCTTATTGTTTTATTTATCATGTAAGCTGCCTCAAGAATTTGGATTGTAGGGCAGATAATGTTCTGAATCAATAACATGGAAAACATGTTGCTGATGAATCAAAGCACATGCCAAACGTATACTAGAAAAACATGGACCAATGATAACTCCCCACCTCTTCTGATTTTGGAGCAAATACATTCTAGACTCCGTTATTGACATCATAAACTCATATGTTTGCTTTCTAATACTCTCCCTTCTCATCTTTAGGCTATATGAATCTGTGACACATAAACAAATTTTGAGGTCAGTGAAGGGTTGTGGGTGATTGTCCCCAAATCTAGGTGGGGAGGGAATGTTCTCAAGCCTGAGGCTGAAGTAAATTTCAACTCAAGAAGAAAAGATTGGATTCACTACCTGAAAGAGTCTCAGAGCAGTTTACAATCCCTTTCCCTTCCCCACAACAGACACCCTGTGAGGTAGGTGGGGCTGAGAGAGCTCTCTCAAGAACTGCTCATGAGAGAAGAGTTCTGAAGGAACTTGTAAATGACCCAAGGTGACACCAGCAGCTGCATGTGGAGGAGTGGGAATCAAACCCGGTTCACCCAGATTAGAGTCTGCACTCTTAACCACTACACCAAACTAGCAACCCCAGCCCTTCTCTAGTCCATCCTCACACAAGGTTTAGAAGTCTCTAATTAAAGATGTAGGATAGGGCAGCTAGACAGGATGATTTCCTTGTATTGTTTTGTTGATTTCAACTCTCAGTTTATCCTCCCTCATTAGTAAAGTATATTTTAAAAAGCTAATACAAGTGTTCTGCTGCATTTATTAACTCTGCGTTTACATAGAAATCCTTAACAGTCTTGAATGATCAGAGCTGGGTGGAGCATTCCTACTTTGGAAGGCAAAAGGAAACTCATGTATTTAAATTGAATTACCACAAATTAAGATTAAATTTTGGGTTCCCAGTCAACTCACTCTCCACACAGGCTTTCTTGTGAGAAAGTTTATTGAGGGGATTTGGGATGCTGAAAAGATGAACTCTTTGTCAGGACTGAGGCACAAAAGCAAAGACCCAGTGTATAACTAAAACTCACATTCCATGCATACGTCATACAACCATAAGTATAAGCAATCCTAAGAACCCAGACAGATACATTGGTTCAACTAGCCATTCAAGAGTCATCTTCTTCAAGGGCACTCTCATGTGAAAGTTCTATAAGGTGCTGCTTGGGAAAAAGGTTACCAGCATTGCCTCCCTAAACTACAGACATTCACACAGCCTCTCTCCCTTCCTTTCCCCCCAGGAATGTCAGCGAGGGTGAGGGATAAGCAGGATGGCTGGATACATCTGCGTTAGCCAGGAAAGCGAGGAAGAGGGAAAAGGGGGTATGGGGTACAGAAAGCAGGTTGCTAATACCACAGGTACAGAGAACATAGTAGGAAATGAACCTGAGGCTGACAGGTGGGTGATCTGGTGTATTGGGTATGGTGCTGTAGCTGTTAGCCCACACTCTTCGCTGAAAGCCCTGATTTCTTAACCTCATTTTCCCCCCTTTCTTACAGAGAAACATAATCGATTCCTTCTATTAAGCAAATAATCTATCATTTATTACTATATGCTTTGTCTTCTTAACTAACTAGCGAGCAGACATGTGGCCTAGTTGTCAGAGTATTGCACTAGGAGTTAAGAGGCCCAGGTTAAAATTCCTACTCTGAGGGCCAAACTAACATGTGATCACCACGGGGGACTTGCAGCAGGGCAGCAGCTGCAAGTTTTTCATGGTAACTTATTTCTGAAGTTCTGTAGGGACCTGATTCAGATAAGGACTGTGATGGTGGTGTGGGGTGGTGATGGCTTAAACCTCCCTCATACTGATTTCCCTACCTGAAATGGGAACATCTAGTTTGGGCCTCTATCTTTAAACTCACTGGGTGACATTTGATGAGTCACATTCCCTGTCTTAGCCTAACCTACCTCACAGGATGTTGTTGTAAGAGGAGCATGCATGAGGGGGGGAGAAGGATAACGGAAGAATAAAATCGTACATATATGTTTCATTGTCCTGCATTCATTAGGCCTGAGAAATATAAATAGTGTGATGAGGGAATATTGAATTTATGACAAGATGTTTGCTGACACACTCAGTGGCCACTTGTTTTTCAAACTGCTCTCTGGAATTCAAAGCATTACTTCAGAGGTATTACCATTCTTTCAGAGAAGGGATAAGAAAGATGTCATGAGGAAGAGAAGGAGGCGTTGTCTCCCTGTACTTGCAGGTTATGTCCAAAATTACCTATTCGTTATGAAGAGAGATGTATTGGGACAGATGGTGTCTGCTTTTGATGGGGAATTGTTAGTTGCTCGCCACACTATTTTAAAGTGGGCAAACACCAGAGACTGGTCAGCCCTGCTACTTTGGCTGTGGCAGGCTAATCAAGGCAGACCATTGATAGGGCTATTACCACACCTACAAACCACACTAACAAACACTTACAAACCAGCATTTTCCTGGCACATGGACTCCCGGACCAGCGCTGGACTCCCCCGCTCTTCATAAAGTAAGGACTTGGCAACCTTAGCTCCATGACTTCCTAGGCAGCCCAGGCCCCACGACTCTCAGGGCTGCCTGGAGTACTCACCATCACCTTCCTTTGCCTTCCCCCGCCTGCCAGCAGCTGCACAACTTGCCATGGGGCCGACTTTCCTGGGTGTTTGTTGGATTCCTCAGGAATTCCATCAACAGCCAACTGATTTGCTGGAGGGTTTGGTTGTGCCCTGCACACCTGCTTCAGGCAGACTCTGTTTTTGCTGCCCAAGGACAAGCAGCAAAAGCTGGGCACTTCCTCCTCACCTGAGGAGTTTGGCATGGAGGAAGACTCCCTCAGCTTGCTTCCAACTGCCAAACCCCCACAGTGAAAAAGGTGGCACAAACAGGTGGCTACCTGAGCAGCTCAGACAGGGAGAGGGGATTGCTGGTCTCAGGGCCGGCCCGCCCACCCATTCACCCTCTCCCCCACATGCTCCCTCTCCAGGCTCTGAACAGCTATTCCCTAATGACTGATGAGCAGTGGCCAGTATGGCTACAGTAGCTTGTAGCAGCAAGACCCCCACAGCATGGGGAAGGACAGAGTTGGGCTGGAGCCAAAAGGCTGCACTGCTCCAGGACCCCTTTCAGCACCTGGGAGAGAAAGTTGGGTGGAGAAGTGAGCAAGAGATGCCTATGGAGGGAAGGGAGAGCCAGGTGTTTGGAAGCAGGCAGGGGGGACTCCAGAGAGAGAGAAGGAGGCTGGGGGATGCTGGCTGACTGCATCATCTAGTTCCTACGGATGGTTTGGGGGGTCTGTAGTATACCTCCACAACAATACCACCTTCTTTTTCCCCTCGCTCTATCCTTACCCACACACTTTCAACAGGGCAACTCTCGAAATCCTGAATTTCAGTCCAAGTGTATTCATTCTTGCCATATAGTGCCACCCCGCCTCCTTTTTTGTTCTGTTCCTTTTGAACAAGGTATATCCTTCAATTGCTGTGCTCCATATAAGAGACTCATCCCACCAAGTCTCAGTGATACCTATCAGATCATACTTACTTTCCAATATTTGAAGTTCAAGTTCCTCCTGTTTATTTCCCATACTCTGTGCATTAGTATAAAGACATCTCAGATTACAGACGTCCTTTCCTACTATATGTCCCTTCGAATTTACCTGAAAATTACTGAACTCACCTCTCTCCTGCTCATTTATTCTCTGGTCACTCCCTTTCTTGAACTTAGTGTTGGGGATGCCGCACAACATCAGGCTTTTTCTTCCCACCCCTGATGGCTGCAGTTTTCCTTGAAGTCCAGACATCTATATATTGTGGCTTGTAGTAAATAAGATCTGTTACAAGTGTAAACTACGCAGTTCTGGATAATAAGCGTTTCAGATCTCTTCCTTCGTCAGGTAGATCAGGTAAGTCTTCATTAACATACAATGAATACACATGAATAAACAGGGTCTTGATCAAAATATTCCAGTTAGGCACAACTCCATATCACTTGGAAGTCGGAATTGCCTGACTGTCAAAAGTGAGTTGCTGGCAACATGGTTTGCTTTGCCTTATAAATATATATATATATAGGATACCTGATAAATGCCCCAGGTTAGCAGAAAAACCTGAAATGTAAAAAATAAATAAATCTAACCCTACCATAAAAGAAGTAGCACGTATAGCTTTAAGGAGTGAATGCCCTCAGTGGCCAGCCTTCAAGCCTTGGTTATGTCAGTAAAAGGCAGGGGAAGGGGACAGGGCCTTTTCCACGAATGTTTTTGCCTTTGACAGCCAGACTTGGCAGCAACCGCCAGGTGACTTGCTCCCACGCAACTTGCATAACTCACCCAGGACTGTCTGCTTTTTACTGTTCAACAGAAGCCACACCATGAAAGCCAGTGCTGTATAGTGGTTCAAGGTTCAGAGTTGGATCTAGGAGACCCAGGTTCAAATCTCTACTCTCCTGTGAAAGCTCACAGGGTGACCTTGGGCCAGTTACGCAGTCTCAGTCATGCAACAGGGCTGTTGTGAAGATAAAATGGAGGAGAGATGAATGACGTAAGCTATTTTGGGTCCCTGTTGTGGGAAAAGGTGAGGTAGAAATGCAGTAAATAAATAATAAATATAGCTGAAGATGAGGGGCAAATTAAAAGTAGGTTGTTGGAAGGTGGGAAGGAGAAAAAGAAACTGGTAACGCTGGGGATTTGTAAGACCTCAGATCAGCTCACCATTATGTAACTGGGACCCCTCCATAGACCCTCTGGGAGGCCTATGCATTCTTTTCACTTACTTTCTAATTCAGCCTCACCCGAGATTTGGAATAGTAGGAAGGGAAGTATCTCCTTAATCTAGAAGGCAAATGGAAAAGCTCGGTGCGATGAAGCATCTCTTCTACTTCAAATGGAGAAAGAAAGGTAATTGGCAATTTTCTTGGGAACGGATGCGTTCACTTGCATAATAGGTAATAGCAGTGTCTCAGTTAATTGATTCTTGCATTACATTACAAACACATAACAGGATATGCCCATGATTTAGAGGTGACATGTCAGCACATCCATCTCTTAGTCTGATATTTTTATTCCCTTTTGCTATGGAATTCAATCTAGCCAAATAGTGACCATATGACTTAATTTATTTGGACTATAACCTTCATCAAAGAAGATATTGGCACCTCAAGTTTCCCCCTCTTTGAAAGATATTTTCCTATGCAACTTTTGGAGATCCAATCTATGAATAAATTTGAAACTTTTGGTTCCAATCCGATCTGTTTTGAGGAGCATTATATTTTCCCTGCTATCTTAACACTTTTAGGGTATAAAGATAGCCCTGGGAACCCCAGCACTTTGTTCAGCCACAGGGTAGCATATCAAGACTGGGCTTTAGCAACTGGCTCCAAATCCCTGTATGGAAGCATGTAGTAAGAATGTGTGCATTACTCTGCATTGGCCCTGCCATACAACATTGGCCCTGCCATGAAGATTTTGCTCCACTTTTCCACCCAATTCTCTCCAACACTGCTTTCTCTTTTCCTCTGATGAACCGTCCTTGACTTTACTCTCTGGACAGTCTTATATGTTTCACTCCCTCCTTACCTGCATCTCTCTTTAAACTAGTAATTTTAAGAAGCTAGGATTTATAGAACATTTATTTTGTGTGTGTGCACATGTTCTAACTCTGTATTCTATTTGCTAATTCCCTTTGCTATTAGTTCTTAATAAATGCTTAACTTGAACCCATGTCTGCTTATTTCTAAGAATCTGCACACTTATCTGAGATGTTAGATCAAATCTTGAAGATGGTATGACACGTTACAGAAGCACCTTCCTATAGTTGAGATACATGCATATGTAGGCCATCTGGGTAACACCAACACTGGACCCCGTAAGGACCCACACAGCTGCATTTTGTACCAGTTGGAGCTTTTGGGTCAGTCTCAAGGGTAGCCCTACATAAAGCAAGTTACAATGGTCCAACCTGGAGGTGACCGTTGCATGGATTAATGTGGCAAGGCCAGGATGAGACAGGTAGGGGGCCAGCTGCCCGACTTGGCTAAGTTGAAAAAATGCCCACTGGACAACAATGATGATCTGGGCATCCATAGATAATGTGGGTTCCAAGATCACCCCCAGGCTCTTGACAGTAGGTGCCGGTGTCAGGAGCACCTCATCAAGGGCTGGGAGTTGACTCCCCAATCCTGAATTGCCCCCCCACCACAGAACCTCTGTCTTAGTTGGATCCAGCTTCAACTGGCTTTATTTCAACCATCCCACCACAGCCACCAGCCCCTCAGCCAGATTTTTCAGGGCAGAGTCTGGGAGGCCGCCCATCAACAGATATAGCTGGGTGTCATCAGCATATTGATGACACCCAAGCCCAAAACTCCGAGTCAGCTGGGTGAGGGGGCGCATATAGATATTAAAGAGCATTGGGGAGAGAATCGCCCGCTGAGGCACTCCACATATTAGTGGGTGTCTAGTTGATGTCTCTCCTCCTACCGCCACCCTCTGTCCCTGATCATGAAGAAACGAGATCAGCCTCTTCAAGGCTGTCCCATGAACTCCTACATTGGCAAGGTGGTGGGTCAGATCAACCATGTTGAATGCTGCTGTGAGATGTAACAATATCAGCAACGCTGACCCACCTCAATCCAGCTGTCTACGAAGATCATCCGTGAGGGTGACCAACACTGTCTCCATCCCATGGCAAAGGCGGAAACTGGATTGGAATGGGTCCATTGCCGATGTCTCATCCAGGAAGCTCTACTGCAAGGGTCCAATTCTGAATGATTCCACAGCACAGCAGGACCAGGTGCTCTTTTCTCCACCCACCCCTGCAGCTGTTTTGGCACTTGAAAAGGCATGTGGGTTGGAAACAAGATTGCCTGGTCCTACCATGCTGCATTGAAGCATTTCAAATGGCCATGTTCAGCTCTAAAATGGTGGTGGCATTCCCAGGTCATTCCTGGGGGATGCCATAGTGTCTCGTTGTGCCCTAAGTATGTATGGTGCATTCAGAAAAGCTTTGATCAAATTTAGGATTGGCATGTTAGTTTTTTAGATTCAAGCACAATTTTTAAGTTAATAGGGTATAGTCATTTAGCGTTAGGAAAACTGTATTGCTCTTTACCTTTCCCATACTTTGAGCTTCTCCCTCTCTTCCCTTTCCTCTTTTTTTTAATAACTCTTCTTTCTTCTCTCCCTGAAAGGAGTAGGAGGACTGTAAAAACATAGTGCTGCGGGGTTCTGGTGATGTTAAAAGCCCACTCAGAAAAGTATGCCTTTTAGGTGAAGCCAGTGCAATCCACCTTTAAAGATGGTATTTGAGTTTATGAAACTCTACTATATGATACATATTTACTTAAAGGGCCAGCAGTTATGAGCTCATAAAGTCTTCTGCTGCAATGCTTATTTTATATCTAAACCCTGTCACTCTGCAGCAAACAGAGTCCAGTACTGTGGATTTTACTTCCATGTAACAGAAAGATGTACACTACAAATTTTAAGGGTTTTCATTCTTATTTATTTTCCATGTTCAAAAATATCACTATTGAAAAACAAGGTAGCAGAAAAATATATCTATTTCTTATGTTTCTGAAATGTTAATGCAAAGGTTAGAACAGATATATTAGAATTACAAATTCTTGTATTTTCCAGTGCACATTGATCTGAAAAGGAGCATTTAATCATATCAAAAACTAACAGAGCAATCCTGAGCCAAGCCCGCACTGCAGTGGCTAGCTGCAGTGCTGGGGTTGCACTGCTAGTCAGCTCCCTAAGGGGCAAGTTATGCTACAGTGGAGCAGGGGGGAAGTGTAGCTGGCTGCTGGCGAGGGCGTGTCCATGGCGATTCAGTTGCAACATGGCCTTAAGGTGTTGTGGCAAGGTGGGGGTAGCATGAGTGGGTGGGATGCTTTGGGTCAACAGGAGTGGCCAGTCCTGAGACATATGTTGAATGTCACAGTTAGGGGGTGGGGAAGGGCAGCTTGGGAGACCCCCATTCTCCTCTCCCACCCCACCCCCCTGACAGAGACCCACAGTAATGACAGACATGAGTTGTTCCTGCATGGCAGCATGTCCCATAGCCAAGTCCCTCAAAACCCCACCCACTTCCAAATATATCTCCCCCCATTGGCTCAGGAAACCCCTGTGATCCCCTGCCCCCTGCACAGATGCCTTCCCCCCTGGGTGCCACTGCCAGAGAATGGTTCTGCTATCCCCAGGGGCTGTCATTCTACTCTGTGACCTCTAATTCCAGTTCCAGAGCACAGACTGTAGTGCTAGGGAATCCACTCTAGGGGCTGTCATTCCAGTCCCAGAGCAGTCTATCTGGGCCTAGAATCCATAATGGAAAATTAATTCTGCATTTTCGTAGCACCTTTTTTTGTGTGTGTGCCCGCTATTGAAATACATAAAATATGTATTTCAATAGCGCCCATGCAAGTCAGTTTGCATTCCTGGTTCCCATTATCTCCAATGGGCCTTCAATCCCCCCCCAGTGTTTCCAATGTGCAATTCTGTCATTCCTTTAAGTACATCCCGGGGAATGGAATCTGGGTCTCCCAGGCCCAGCCTCAAACTGCCTCAGGCTCCCCCCGCCTTCATACAGAAGCCTGCAAAGTGAGTGAGGAAACCTGTCTGTGCAGCTGGGTCCCTGCTGAGTATGGCATATCACTATGGTGGGACCTGCACAACCCTCCACAGCACCCAAGACCCCTCTATCTGAGTCATGTTCTCGGGAAGCCCAGAGAGGGAGTGGCAGATGGGGTGGGGAGGGAGTTGGGCAGGAAGGGGTGTGGAACTTCTGTCATGTAGCAGAAACCAAGCAGTAGAGACACACTTGTGACACAACATAGATTTTATTGTACTGGAATCCATGGCAAGGGGGGAGGACTCCATCCACTTCCACCCTGGGGATGGAGGATTCCTGGCCTAGGTGGATGGTATCGCCGGTGGAATTTGGAAGGGCTTGCTGGGCGTGATGCTCCACTTCAAGAGGATGCCTGGAACAGTGGACTGTGCAGAGTGCATGGGGGGGGGGAGAACCTGCCACGCCCACAAGTCTGTCTGTTGAATCTGCAAGACAGCAAAACAAAGCCATGGCACAGGTGCCATCCCAGCCTCTTGTCCTGACAGAGTTTGCAAATGCAGCTCCATAGGAGGGGTGCTCACCATGAACCCCCCTTGAGGCACATGATGGAACCAGCCAACTCACCCTCACCTGTCCTGTGTTGAAGTGCTCCCAGATTGCTTGCAATCCAACCGCTGCAGCAGCTGCTGCTCAAGCCTCTGATTC
Source organism: Gekko japonicus (assembly GCF_001447785.1). Lineage (NCBI taxonomy): Eukaryota > Metazoa > Chordata > Lepidosauria > Squamata > Gekkonidae > Gekko > Gekko japonicus. The sequence goes on along the minus strand of NW_015165239.1, from coordinate 1,548,419 downwards.
TGCAAGGGAATGAGTTAAAGGGACACTTGCCAAGTTAGTTCACCACGTACACCCCCACCCAGCCACAGATATGCCCTGTCCTCTGCTGAGGGTGGGAACCAGGTGAATGATGCAGCACCCCCCCCCGAGATCTCCCGGAATACTTCTTTGGGATCTTTTCCCATGGCAGCTCTCTGAGCAAGGGCAGCCCCAGCAGCCCAAGAGGAGGTCAAAGTAAGTGGGGGGAGAGAAACAGAGATGGGGAAATATTGTCAGAGAAGGGGAGGGGGAGAAAGAGGATGTATCAAACTATACTGACAATCATACCTTCCTTCCTTCTTCCCCACAATTCAGCAAGAGCTGATGAAGTGACTAGACCTGTCAAGAAAGGAACTCTAACTTCATGTTTAATGGCAGATTGCTCCTCTTGGAAGGACTTCAGCATCTTCAAATGTCAGTCCCTCTGGTTTTGCTGCACTTATGTGGCACAAGTCCTCTTGGTGCTGGTTGATATTACCAAAACTGTAGTACAATTGAAAAGGTGGCTTGAAAAGATCTTTTTTTTCATTCCTATAGTAGCAGATAGTGTGAGCTACAGATCTTGTGAAAAATGAGGTACAAAATATTTTTATAATTTGTGATGATATTAAATCCTACACAGAGGAGCGTTCACTCTAACAAACCCAGTGCCATTCTAGGATGGTATTTGTGTTTATGAAAGCACCATATATGTTGTACTTTAACTTTAAAGTTGACAGTTGATACGACATGCTCTGTTGCTTAAAAATGATGATGTATCGGATAGACATCATCCAATGATCAAATTACTTTATATTTAGTGGCCCTGGTAACCATTATGGGCTTGCTATGAAATGTCTTCTGGGAATACAACAGAAAATAAGAAAGGTCAATTTACCAGAACATTGAAAAGTAAGCATTAGACATATGTGCTTTACAGTTGTCAATCACATACGGAGGAAAACTTATTGTAAATAAAACTCCATCTCTGCTTATTGCATTTCACACATAACTACCTATACACCAAAATCTACTAACAAATACATTTCTGTGATATAAGCCAACCACACACATTTCAGTTGTCTGTACAATCATAGGTATTATGCCATTAGCTAATAATGCTAGCTGTAAGCCTCATCCAAGCTTATTTACAGCATCAGCAAAGAAAAAAAGCCAAAAGCAAAACTAATGTGCATATCCGTCAAATGCAAATATATCCGCTCCCAGTCATCCCAACATAAAAGGAAATTACAGCTCCTGAAGAGAATAGTAGTCCTAGGAGACTTCCGTAGTACAAAAAGGTGATGCACATGTGTCTTTTTAATGAGAGGTCTAGCTTGTGTTCTATATGTAATTTTTAAAGTCATTCATGTCCTGGAAATCCAGAGGATAAATTGTGAGGGCTTCTATGATCCATTGAAAGTAAAACTACCAGAGATGACTCAGAACATTAGAAATAAGTTGCTAGATCAATCTAACCCAGTATTCTGTTTCCAGCACCAGCCAGTGAGGTGCTTCAGAGGCGCATTTACAAATGAGCTCCCTTGTTTGATCCTAACATCTGATACTTAAAAATATGTATTAATTTTCTTTAAATATTGCTTTTTCCCTAAAAAGGTTTGAAGTAGCTAACAGAGAAAAGTTTAAAACAGTGCTACACAGTGTCGGTACCTAGGGACACATTTGGTTTGATCTTATGATTAACACTAGTCAATGGTACTGTCTTCCATCAATTTTTCTAGTCCCGTTTAAAGCTTCAAAGTTAGTGTCCTTCACTACATCTTATGGCAGCAAATTCCGTTAATCATACCTTATGTGAAGAGAGACTTTCCATTTATTAGTTCTGGACCTACTGCTGGTCAGTCGGGTTGTGAGAGCCAAAGCTCTAGGATTATAAGCGTGTGTGTGAGAACCGTGCGTTGCACTTTCCTGTATATCAATTTAGGCATAATGTCATAACTTTCTACAAGGTTCCTTGTTATCTTCTAAACTAAAAGGTCCAGAACACTTGAGTACGTTCCTTATAAGAAAGATACTCCAGCCTCTTGCTTATCTTGGTCTCTGTTTTCTGCACCTTCTCCAGTGTTTTGATATCTTTCTTGATGTGGGGTAGCAAATGACATCACCAAACGTTTATACAGGTATGTTATGATATTTGATTACTTTTCTTCAGTCCCCTTACTAATAATTCCAAATGTCAAGTTTGACTTATTTTTTCCTTTAAAAAAAATAAAGGTTCCAGATAAACACTTTTGCACACCCAACTATCAATCATGCTTAATCTCTAGAAAAGAGGCTCATGTATCCTGCCTGCTATTACCTTTGTTACACAAGGTATCAACTACTCTCACTGTCCAGCCATGTGGTCCCCTACAGCTCTTTTTTTTAAGCCCCTGGAGGGGATTTTTTAATTATTTTTTAATATCACTACAAAAACTATAACAGAAGAAAAAGGAAGGGAAACTACATTTATGGGATAAAGTAAAGAACCCACTACTAACTAAAAACCCAAGAGAGGAGATCCTCCTACTAGCTTAGTTACATCAAGTCTTCCCATCATTAATCACATTATAAACTGAGTCAAACATTTGTAATACTTTTCCTTTAAAGCTTAAATTTAACTGTCTAAAAACAGTACCCCTGATCATCCCATTTCAAAATTCGCAAAGGCACAATTCAGAGTCCTTCAGCCTTTACTTCTCCTTTCCCCTTCTCTTCCGTAACTTATAAGGACTTTTTGGGGCTGCTGCCCCTTGCTCTGACAGAGAGTCCTCTCCAGAAGAACCAGTGTCTAGCTCGCCACTGGACTTGCTGTCCTCTTCTTTTTTACCGTCCTCTGACCTTCCCAACTGGACCCTTAGAAATTCTTGAGCTTTCAGAACAGAGTCAATCTTTTCTTTTTTTGTCCTTAATCTTGAAAGTAACGCCTTCTGGAAATAACCATTTATATCCAATTGAATTTGTCTGAAGAAACTGCACAAGTTCTTTATACTTCTTTCTCCGTTGTCTTACTTCAAATGGAATGTCCTTTAATAATCTGATAGTATTCTCTCCCACTTTCAGGGAAATTCCAGAAACTGCATCCCTCACATGCCTCTTCGAGAAACTTACGACAATTTCCCCAGGCAGATTATTTTTCTTTATATAGCCTGAATATGATCTATAGACCACATCCATAACACTTAGCAGCGATTCCGCCTTCATCTCTGTCAATGGGGCTAGTAATTTGCTCATCACTTCTTTAAGATTCTCCCCTTTATTCTCTGGCATGCCCTGGAAGCGAAGGATCATGTTGGCCTTTTCCATTTGCAATTGTAGCAGCTGAAGGGGCTCTCAGTCCCTTTCGATTTCAAAAGTTTTTCTTTGTCCTTCTTCCCCGCCATCTTTATCGTTTGTTTACTTTTGCAATTTTTTAAAAAAGTCTTTGAATATGTCCTTGAGCACTTGAACTCGCTCTGGTAAGTACTTCTAGACAGTTTCCTTCGCGTTTTCTTCCATTCCCCTCCCCAATCGCTCAAAAGTTCATGCGCATGGGAGGCGTCCCTCCCCCGCTCGCCTTTTTCCCGTTCAGTGGGGTGGGGTGGGGAGCTGTCTTTTTTCTTTTAAAACGTTTTAAAACTGACTCACATTTATAATTGGTCTTTCGACCTCGCTTTCAGCTTCATTTCTGACGCTTGATCTCCTGCGCTTGTCCCGGCTAGCGTCACTTAAGTCCATTCGGTCTCACAGCACGTCGGACCTTCGGAACGAAGAGGCACCTCAATTCTCCGGCATTCCGCCATCGAAGAGGCAACCTCTTAAAAGTTCCATGGCCAGGGTCCCTTCGCCGGGCCCCTGGGTTTTTTTGCGAGCCTGCACACCCCCTCCTTCAGCTGGAGCACAGCTTCACCCCCGGGAGGTCCGGGAGGTGAGTCTGCTAGCACGCTGCCATCAACTGGAAGTCTCTGGTCCCCTACAACTCTGAAGATGTTAATAAGCGTGGCTTTGAGGCTCAGAGAGGAGGTGAGGGCTGTTCTCTGTCTTTCCTTCTTCCCTTCTCCACAATTTGGGAAATAAAGAGCAGATTTTTTTAAAGTAATAGAAGAGACATGGATCAGATTATTGGGGGTGGCAGTGAGAAAAGCTCTCTTCCTTTAACAGATGAAGCTCCATAGCCCAAGTCGCATCCTTCCCCCTGCTGGAGCAAAACTAAGGAACCTGAGAAAATGTAACCTGAGAAAATGTACTTGGAATATTTTCCACTGACTTCAGTAAGGCTTACTTCTAAGTAAGAATGCATTATGCAAGATGGAGCTTCAAGGAAGTGGGCTGAAACACCCAGGAGTGAGTCAGAAGATAAAGCAGACTCTGCATTAAGATATCTACTCTGTCTTCAGTTTCATCTACTTTGGACTACCTTCCCCCCTCCAAAATACTCTGGATCTCTTGGGCTCAATGGCATGCCAAAATTTCCTCTGTGTTCATTTTAAACATTTTTTTTTGCTTTTGCAGATACAACCGCTCAAATTCCCTTATCAGTATTCATTTTTTTAAACAACCCAGACTGGCCTTAAAATGTTTTGCAAGGGGGAGGCAGCTGTGGAAAGATGTCCTGTATGCTTTAATACCATCAGTGGCTATCCTAGTGGGTATTGTCCAATGTATCCTTTCAACCTCACCTGTAGAGTAGTTGCACTTTGCTATCAAAAGTCAATGTAGACTTCAGTGCATGGCACAGCTGGGGTCGTTCAAGGCAGTGCATCTAGAGCCAATGAAAGCCAGTCAAAAGCTGTGAGGGTATCACTCAGCAGTAGGTCCCATGTTTAATCCCTGCCATCTCCAGTTAAAAGACTATGTAGCAGCTGATGTGAAAGACCTCTGTCTGAGACCCTGGAGAACCTAAGACAGTCAATAAACAAAACTGATCTTGATAGACCAATGATCTGACTCAGTATATGGTAGCTTCATATGATTGTTTCAAGCTAATAATGTAGTTTGAAATGGCAATTAGGACTTCCTTTGAGGACTACAGGAAATTCTTTTTTGTCATTAAAGATTTTATTAGTTTTCTACACAAGAAAAAGAGAAACAACTACAAACAATGAAAGACTAACACAGAACAAACATGGAACTTGTACTCATTATAACTACTTAAATTTAACATAAACAGAATCATTCTTTTATGCACCTAAACCAATGTAACCATTTGAAGTATAGAGCTTATGTCTTGATAGTTATGTTATACATCTTCTGAGATATTCCTCAATCCATTTATAAAATCCTGACCAGTTCTTCTCAAAGATTTCTTCTTTTTTATCTTGCAACTGTAAAGTTAATTTGGCCATTTCCACTGTTTCCAGTAGTTTATAAATTATTTCTTCTTTTGATGGAACATCTTCTTTTCTCGAATACTTTGCATACAAAATCCTAGCAGTGGTTATAACATGTATAATCATATAAGCATCTGGTTTCTTAAAATTATCTGGGATGTTATTTAATAAAAACAATTCTGGTACAAATGGTATAGTTATTTCTAGCATTTCCTTTGCAATATCTCATGTATCCATATCTAATATTTTTTGCTATCTTACAATGCCACCACATATGAAAAAAGAACCAATATTTTGCTTACATTTCCAACATACATTTGACATATTTGGATACCATTTTGCTAAGTTTTCTGGAGTCATATGCCATCTATAAAACATTTTATATATATTTTCTTTAAATGGAACAGTTTTTGTGTATTTTATATTTGTTTTCCGTACCTAGTCCATTGGTCTAACTGTATGTTATGCCCTATGTTTTGTGCCCATCTAATCATTGAAGATTTCACTATTTCGTCTTGCATTTTCATATCTAATAACAAAACGTAAAATAATTTTATACATTTTTCATCTATATGCAATAAGATTTTATCCACTTCTATAGGTTTATCATAAAAACCAGCTTGTTTGTCCTTTGCATATCTAGAGTCAAGTTGCACCCTTTCCCATCAGTTCAGATAAATACCTTGTCTTTGGAGAATTTCTTGTGAGCTTAAATTATTTTTCTTATCTAAAAGATCTCCATATCTCCATAACTGATCTTTGGTAAATAAGGTGGGGACTACAGGAAATTCTTATCCACTTATGATATTATATTTATCCAGGAGATCTGGATGGTGGAGGAGATATATTATCCTGGCTATTTCACTTTCTTTCAGAGTGCATCAAAAGGCCCTTTGGGCTGTCCTCAAGGAGGGCTAGTGTGTCTTTCTACAGCATTGCCCATCAATGATTCTGAAATGATTATGGCACAGGATTTTGTTTTAGTAGTTAAAACTGTGGTCCCATTCTATAATTTTATTCACAGTATATATGCCACCTGCAATTTCACATGAATTGAATGACTGGGAATGGTAACTGAGAGCCAGTTTGGTATAGTGAGAGCCAGTTTGGTATAGTGGTTAAGTGTGCGGACTTTAATCTGGGAGAACCGGGTTTGATTCCCCACGCCTCCACTTGCAGCTGCTGGGTGACCTTGGGCAAAGAGCTGTCCTTGAAAGGGCAGTTCTTGAAAGAGCTCTCTCAGCCCCACCTACCTCACAGGGTGTCTGTTGTGGGGAAGGGAAGGGAAAGGAGTTTGTAAGCCACTCTGAGACTCTGAGTGAAGGGTGGGGTATAAATCCAATCTCTTCTTCTTGTTGGATGAAATATTCATTAAAATTAAAAGCAACTTCCCAAACAGTTCATTCCTCCTAGCAGGTGATTTTAATGCAAGAATAGGGGTTGACAATGATAATTTAATGCAAAAACGGTATGGTCCTATCAATAAAAATTTCCTTAGTCCCTGGGGGTTTTGTCAGTCATCGAAGGATGTCATAATAAATGCCAGTGGCTTAAGGTTGACCATTTTTTGCTATCCAAAGGAGTTTTTTTTTAATGGTCACCAGAGAATCATTCCAAGTGGGGATTATACCTTCTTGGTCTTCAAGGGAGCTAGTGTTATAGATTATATCATTGTTTCTTCTGATCTTGGGTCATTGGTCAGCTTCTTGGGAGTTTTGTCCTTTTTTGGCAGTGATCATTTCCTATTGTTTTGCACATGAATACATCTTATGTCAAACTCTCTGTAATCAGGCAAGACAGTAAAACTCCTTATGTCACATCCACTGGAATGACATCGCTGCTCACCTGGCCCAAAATATTTATTAATATATTTATAAATTCAACTTGTAAACTACCCTCCCCTGTGCACAGGGGTCAGGGTGGTGAACAATTCCAACAGATACATTGACAATCAAATAAAAAACAGTTAAAACACTAAACAATGCAAAACTATTTCAGATGACACTTAAATAGGCCAATTTGTATGCTTACCCGTGAAGGAGGAGGAGAGAAATGAGGGGCCAGGCTAGATGGAGGCCATTGCTGTCCTCAAAGATAGGCCTGGTGGAACATTTCTGTCTTACAGGGCATGTGGAATAGCATTAGATCCTGCAAGGCATGGATGTCATTCAGCAGAAAGTTCTACCAGGGTTGGGGTCAGGGCTGAAAAGGCCCTGGCTCTGGTTGAGGACAGCAGGATATTTTTCAGGCCAGAGATCACCAGGAGGTTCTTCTCATCAGAATGTAGTGCTCTTCAGGGGTTATACCAGGAGATTGTGGTATATGATGAACTTCCCAGAAGTGTTTAAGGAGATCATTACCTGGGTCTGATGTAGCTAGGAGCTCTCTCACTGTCTTGTATAGGCTATTTTCCCTCTTCAAGCACTTGTACTCTATGCCTGATAGTACTTCTTTCGTGAGGCCCCTGGTCCCCAAAAACTCTGGTACATGATTTGATAAAGAGTACAGGCTTATCAAAAGAAGAACTCCAGTGAAAACATAGGAAGGGAATTCTTGTCTTTTAAGAGATACTACAGAGATCTAATAAAGCAGTACAAGAAAGAGAATTTATGTAGGCAGGGGTGGATTAACCATTAAGCAGACTAAGCTTAGGGCACCAGGGCCAAAGGGGGCACCACAAAGTTGGGAACAGGGAGCACCACAAAGTTGGGGAAAGGGTGAAAAAAACACGAATGAAGATTTGTAAAAAACAAAAAAGATAAAACCTGTGCAAATACCATGGTGCACCCTAGGGTTATCTTCTATTTTTTGTTGGCAAGGTGCAGTGTCATAGGCTATGTTTAAGAGTAAAATGCACGTGTTTAAAAGTAAAATGATGGAGCCAAATTCAGTTGCCATGACAGTCATTTCAATGACCCCCTCTACTCCTTTTTAATTTCAGCCCCATGTAAACGTCAAAAATGAAGCGTGTTCAGTTGAGTGGTGCACAAAAGAGAAAATGTGCAAAAAATAATGAACAAAAGAATCTGTCTGTTGTAGCCAAGAAAGGAAAGCTGACAGATTTCTTCTTACAAACTGCAGAGATAGATGATCCAGATCAAAACCAGTGTCAGTCTTCAGAGACAGGAATTGAATCAAATCTATCTTCTTCATCAGAAACAGGCAGTGTTGGTGCAAGGCCAGATTTTCATGATGATGTTGCACATGATGAAGTGCCACAGCCTGGACCTACTTCCACGACAAGATGTGTAAATGCTTTTGAACTGTCCAAGGAGTTTAGGGAACTGACCAAAGATGAAATGAACAAAGCTAAGGACCCAGGGTTGTGGGATGAATTTTATGGTGATGATGTGACTTATTGGGTTGCTTGTGGACCCAGTGAATGTCAGCACCACAATGGGCTATTTGACAAATCGTGTCACAATTTCATCAGTGGGAATCCAAAGAGATACTGTTCACAGAAGATATTTTTTGGAATAAAAGCCAGTGGTGAACCCTACAAGAGAGAATGGCTGTTGTACTCTCCTTCAAAAGAATCAGTTTACTGTTTTGTTTGTAAACTATTTGTGCCCAAAGGGTCAATGCATTTTGCTAGAAATGAGTGATTCAGTGACTGGTGAAACACTGTTGTAATTGACAACCATGAAAAAAGTACAACTCACCGAGATGCCATGTTGACATATTTAACTCGGAAACAAGGCTTAGGCTTGACACAGCCACTGGAAAAACAAATTGAAGAGGAGTACAATTACTGGGAGAATGTGCTTCGGCATGTTGTAGCAGTCATTTGCACACTGGCTGAACGAGGTTTGGCATTCTGAGGAAAAGTGGAAAAAAAAATTTGGGTCTCTCAATAATGGGAATTATTTGGGGCGACTCGAATTGATAAGTTGCTTTGACCCATTCTTGGCTGCTCACATATCACAGTATGACAATGCTGGAAAAGGCAACACTTTGTACCTGTCCAAAACGATATGTGAGGAACTTATTGAGTTAATGGCAAAGAAAGTGCACTCCGTCATCATTGATGAAATTAATGTTTCTGGGTACTTCAGTCTGTCTGTGGACTCAACGCCTGATCTTTTGCATGTTGACCAACTGAGAATAGTGCTCTGATACTTGCAAGATGGACAGCCAGTTGAATGATTTATCACATTTTTGGAATTACAAAACCACATTTGTGAAGCCATGGCACAGCAGGTGTTGAAGTACTTATGTGATGATTGTAATTTGGATTCTGCTAAATGCAGAGGGCAGTCATACGACAATGCTGCCAACATGTCTGGACGTTACAATGGCATGCAGCAAAAACTTTTGGATGCAAATCAGTTTTCCATTTATGTACCCTGTGCAGCTCATTAACTAAATTTACTTGGATGAAGTGCTGTGGATTGCTGTCAAGTTGCAGTAGATTTCTTTTCCACTGTACAACTGCTCTACACGTTCTTTTCAGCCTCAACTGCTCGGTGGAGAATGCTCAAATACTGCATTGGAAATGAAAAAGTGTTGAAATCACTTTCAGACACCAGATGGGAAGCACATGCTGTGGCAACTGCAGCAATTATCAACTCTTTCTTCAAGATTCTGGAAGCTTTGGATGATTTATCAGATGACCAGTTGCAAAAAGGTGACACTAGAAGGGAGGCAAAGAAAATTGCAAACAAGATGCAAGAACTGGAATTTGTGTTCTTGCTGAATTTTTGGAATGAAACTTTAGAAAAGTTTTCATAGAACAAGTCAACTTCTTTTTTAAATTTTAAATTCTTTATTTAGATATTGTTGTTAACATACAAACTTTACAACAGTATGATTTAATACAAGAAGTTCAGATAGTAAACATTGAATATGTTAGTTATTTTTATATCAAAGAATCAAGAACAAACTGAGAGTTCCTCAACAATGATGTACTAGACTGTGCCTTTACGCTATCAGTAAAGAGAATCTGTAAAATACATATCATTTATGAGTTGCCTGAAGATACCATCCACTGTTAAGGATGATAAACTCAATTAAGATTATATGTTGACTATATGTTCGCAATGTGATCTAGTCAGAAGTGAAGCCAGGATACAAAGCTTGGATTTTTTGGCGAAAAGTCATTTTCTGTCATATATTAATGAAATGGAAACCATGTACTCACAAATTTAGATTGTGTTGCACCCGTACTTGCTTGAGATGAGATCAGAGTGTTATTTATCTTGTCCATAATAAATTATTCCCACACTTTGTTTCTCCACTCCTCTACTGTTGGTGGTTTTGGTGATTTCCAATTGGCTGCTATGGTGATTTTTGCTGCTGCAAGTAAGTATGTCGATAGAAGTGTGAGAGAGTCTTCGCTCTTTGTTGGATCTCTGAGGTGTAGAAGAATGGTTTCTGGTGTCATTGGGAGCATTTATGATGTAATTTTGGTTATCTCAGAAACTGTGCTTTTCCAGAAGTGCTGTATGTGGGGGCATTTCCACCAGCAGTGCAGATAATCTCCCTTCGCTCCGCAGTTCTTCCAGCATATTTTTTTTATTATTATCAAATTTATACCCCGCCCTCCCCACAAGTGGGCTCACACATATCGGTGAGTATGTGTTGTTTATGTGATTTAGACAACTTGGAGTATAATACCAATGGGAGATTAATTTGAAAAATTGAAATTTTACTTTGAAGACTCTAGATCTGTTTGCCCCCGTGGACAATTTTTCTAATAATTTTCCTTGTTTGGCTAGGTGTTGAAGACAGTTGAGGCCTGCTGCCATCCAGTCTCTGAAAGCTCTTGGTTCCCGTCCTGGTGGAAACCATTCTTTGTAAGTAAAAGTTGAAAGCTGTGAAATCGATGGTACCAAACGATGTCTCTGTTTATCCCATATCTGTAACATATGTGTCAAGTACGGATTGTCAGAAACTTGCTTAGGCCGCTGTGATTTGGAACTCCAGAAAGCTTCTTGGAAAGTGAGTGGAGCCACAAAATCCTGTTCTATGGACATCCAGTTGTTTAAAGATATGCCTTGCATCATCTGCAGCGCGTTGGAGGCGGCTGATGCTTGATAGTAGTTTCCCAGATCTGGTAGGTTAAGACCTCCTTTAAGCGCAGGATGGGATAAGATTTGTCTGTCAAGTCTGGATTTCTTGAATTCCCATACAAAAGAAGTTAACATGCCTTGCCATATCTTGAGATCAGCATCTGGGATTTTGATGGGCAGTACCCTGAAAAGAAACAGGAAGCTTGGGAAGATAAAATTCTGGATGAGATGTAGTCTATCTGGTAATGTAAGTGTGAGGGCGTTCCATTCTTGTAGTTGCTGTTTTGTGTCTTTGTACAGCTTGTGAAAATTGCAGGACAGTAGGTTTTTGAGGTTGAGTGGTATTTGAACTCCAAGGTGTCTCCAGGAGGATTGCACCCAGGAAAAGAGGAATTGTTCTGCTAAAGTCAACTTCTTCAAAGTGAAAATGTGATCTTGCAAACATGTGCAGATTTGTATTCATCATTGGCAGACCAGTTGCACACATCAAGAGATGAGTTTGAGAGATTTGAATCACTTGCAAAGGACATGCTCCCTGATGTAGAATACAAAGCAACTCAAACGTGTAAGCGGATAAGAAAGAGAATGCCCAATGATGGAAATGCACCAGAGGTCATTCTCAGTGCCAGAGACAAATTCCGTATCTCCACTTTTTATGTAATTGTTGAAAAGTTAGAAACAGAAATGAGGAGGAGATGAAAGGTGTACACTGAAATAGCAGACCGATTCTCTTGTCTGACAGATGTTCCTGATGCCACCCAACAAGGTGCTAATTCCCAATTATCAGAAAGTGAAAGATACTCAAAGACTTGTCAGACACTCATTAATGCTATCCAGATGACATGAACAACACTTTGTCTACAGAGCTTCAGCAGTTCCATTCATATGTTCTTCATAAGTTTAAAACAACCAAGAAAACATCTTTCACTCACATGGAACTTTACAACACAATTACAGAAGACAAACTAGAGAGTGCCCTTCCAAATGCTGAAATTGCCTTAAGAATATTTTTAATATTAATGGTCACCAACTGTACAACAGAGAGGTTTTTCTCACAACTGAAACGTGTAAAAAACCCAAATAGATCAGTTATGCTTCAAGAAAGACTCAACTCACTGTGTATATTAACAACTAAAGCAGACATTCTGAGAGGTATTTATTTCGAGGATGTTATCAGTGATTTTGCGAAAATGAAATGTAGAAAAATGCCTTTCAAGTTATGAATATTGGAACTTTGATACATTTAACTTGTGAAATATTAAAATAGATGTTGTATTGCATTTTTGTAGAACTTTATGTAGCCCAAGCTTGGCTTAGTTTGTACAGTATATTATCATATGAATAAATTTTTGTATTGCTACAACCTGCATTGTATATCTGGTCAGCCAGGTCAACAACTAAAATGGACTGGGTCAGTGTGGAAAGGAGGGGGGCACCAAGATTGGTCAGTGCTTAGGGCACCAGTGAGCCTTAATCCGCCCCTGTATGTAGGAACTTATAAATCAATGTGGTTTAAGACTGTCTTTGAGAAACTGTTGTCTCTTGATGTTAACCTGGACACTATCCAGGCCCTGGGTTTTCATGCAGCATTTGCTTTCGTGAAAAAATCATGTAAAATCAATCACCAAAGTTCTGCCTTAAGAGCACGCCGCACCTATTCATCCCAGTTCGTTGGTATTCCACTTCCAAAATCTGTTCCCTCCTACATCTATCTGTTGTCTTCCCAAACATCTCCTATGGAAATATCCAATGCTGTTTGTTTATGTAAATATAGCTGGAACTGACTACAATAACCAGAAATTGAATAGACTTCTATTAAAGCAAAGATTTTAGTCTTTATGACAATAAGGATCACAAGAAATTAGATGTTATAGCCATGAAGCAACTCATAAAACAATTCAACCACATTTATCTTCCTGCTCTTTTTTTTAACTCAGAAATTTCAGTATGGTGACATTTCTGAAATGATTACACAGTGCAAAACAGTATGTAATCTATTTACCCATTCAAAGCAAAGAAATTGGCGTGCTGGGATTTTTCAAGTGAATGATGCTCAGGAACGTTTAAGGAGGCAGGACTGACAACATCCTCAGACACAGACATGCATTAAATTGTGATTCATTATTTCAAGAACTCAGTATTAGTTTGCTACGCTATATAGAGTACCAAATTGAATTGTTTTGAGAAAATGAATGTGATAATTTCCCTACCCAAAATCATATGAGGGAAACAATGATTTATGTTTTTAAGAGTTGCATTCTGACAGACAAGAGAGATGAACATGAAGATAGATGTTGCTTAATCAATAATTTCATTTCAAAAGTTGCCTGTGATGTTTATAGTTCCACATCTCCTGCATTTTATGGGTTAGCATTGTTTAAAAATGAAAAAAAAATCTGGATACTAAAACAGTTCTGGCTGGATAGGATGGCATATCAGAATGAAAAGGACTGACATTTCCAAAGGCTGACAGGTCAGTAAGTAAGTGGAATTCTGCTTTGGAGATGGTAGAAGTTGAGTTACCATTTGTCAAAATGGCAAAAATCCCACAAACCAAATACCTGGAATCATCTCATTAAAATGAGCCTGTGATCTAAAGAGCTGCACATATTTCTTGAGTAGGGATGGGCATGAACTGGGAAAATTTAGTTCAGTTCATGGCTGAACCATGAACCAAACCACAAAATGACCGAAGAGGTTTGTTAATGAACCAAACTGGTTCATGGTCCTGTAAACCCCATTGAAAGGGACCACAATCTCTTTAATGGGGTTTTGCAAAAAGCCTGAAAAACAGCTGAACAATGGGCAGCTGGGAAGATCAGTAAAAACAGTTCAGCTGTTTTACCTGATTTCTTCTGCAGTCCCTTTAAACCAGGCTGGTTTAAAGAGACTGCAGAAGAAGCGGGGTGAAACCACTGAGACATGAGGAGATTGTTCCTCAAGTCTCAGCTCATCCCCCAGCTGGTTTAAAGGGACTGCAAAAGAAAGCAGGGGGGTGGCTTATATGTGAGGAGCAGTCTCCCTGTGTCTCAGCTGTTTCCCCTCCTCCTCCTCCTCCTCCTCCTCCTCCTCCTTCTTCTTCTGTCCCTTTAAACCAGGCTGGTTTACAGAGACTGCAAAAGAAAGTAGAGGGAATAGCTGAGACGTGAGGAGCAGTCACCCTGTGTTTCAGCTGTTTCCCTACTTTATTTTGCAGTCCCTTAAATCCAGGCTGGTTTAAAGAGACTGCAACAGAAAGCAGAGGGGAAGAGCTGGGGCATGAAGAGTGGTCTCCCCTTGTCTCAATTGTTTCCTTGATTTTTCTGAAATCCCTTTAAACCAGCCTGGTTTAAAGGGACTGCAGAGGAAATTGGGGGAGAAACAGCTATGGGGTAGGAGCAATTTGCTTCCTCCACTCAGCTGTTTTGCTTCTTTGCCACTCCTGGTTGTCCCCTCCCCCTTTCATTTCAGGTCTATTGGACCCCTCAAATTCAGGATTTCTGAAAAATCCTGAATCCAACTACTTTGCTGATATTAATCCAGGGTGTTTTTTTTTTTTTGAAATCCTGAAATTGGGGTGTGTGTGTGTCTAATAGACCCAAACTGGGGAAAAAAACCCACACCTCCACAATGCAGCTGTTTTGAGCTGTCTTGAACAGTCCCTTTAAACTTTAAAAGGACTTCAAAAGACAGCCCAAACCACAGCTGCACAGTGGGGAGGTGTGTAGCTTTTAAGGGACTGCAGAAGACAGGCTGAAACAACGTCATTGCAGGGAGCACCTCCCCAATGTGCAGCTGTTTTTTTAGGTCCCTTCTACAGTACTTTTAAAGTTTAAAGGAACTTTACAAGACAGCCTGAAACAGCTGAGTGGCAGGGAGCACCTCTCCACTGCTCAGCTGTTTTGTGGCTTTCACAGGGAACAGAAAGCAGGAGTTTAAAGGGACTTGGAGTCCCTTTAATCCCCTGCTTTCTGCTCCATCCATGAACCACCATGATCTGTATGAACTGCTCTAAAATTCATGGAAGTTCATGATGGTAGACCCTTTATGAACTTCTGTTTGTGAACCACAAACAGAGCTAAATTTGTGATGAATTTTGCTTCATGGTTTGGTTCATGCCCATCCATATTCTTCAGTCAAATAGTGGCCAAGGAATGCAAAGACCCATTGATCAAAGCCGTTTGATAGTAGACAGTGGGAAAACTCTCACTCTTTACTAAATCATAATTTGTGACTTCCCACCATTCTAAAATATCATCAGGCAGACTTGAACAGGGTTGAAAAAGAAAATACAAATGGCCCATCAATGTATTTCATCCCACAATGCTTTGTAGTAGGAAGTTGTGTTGAGTGTGAACATGCAGAAGATTTTTTTTCTTTTAGTTGCCGGGGAACTGTGTAATTCATGGAAGCTTTAGGTTGATTAGAGATCGTCCTTTGTTTTGATTATTTGCTTTATTCTAAAAAATGTATAACCCACTTTATCCTTACCATAACCAAAAATGAACACATGAAGTGTTAGAAATAATAATTAAAAATCAATATATGATAGCAACTGTTTAAAAGTTTGTCTGCCCAGAATAAATACTGTCAATTACAACAAAGTTGAAGAGGTACTGTGAAAAAAATCCTTTGTACAGACCCTCTGGAAACCTGCTGAGGATGGTGCCTTCTAAAGTTTGCCATGCTGCCGCCTGTTCCAAATGGCACCCCTGAAAAGGCATAAACTCCAGCTGACAAAATATATGCTTGATGCATGAATAATGCAGTCAGTGTCTGTTGCAAGGGCTAACTCCATGGGCTCAAAAAGTGTTCTCAGGTCAGGAAGGACTTAAAAAGTGTTTAGTTTCATGTTAGATGCTAGCTGATTTGTTTCAAATCTGTTTTTACTTCACTATGTCTTTAAAGAGGTTTTTGCATAATTTTTGTAAACCTCTATCATGTCACCTTTCAGTCATTGTTTCTTCAAGCTAAGGAGCCCTAACCTCTTAACCTTTCTTCATAGGGAAGGTGTTCCATCCCCTTGAGTTCTGCATCTTTACCAATGCTACAGTATCTTTTTTGAAGTGTAGTGACCAGAACTGTACACAATATTCTAAATGAGAGTTCACCATAGATTTATATGGGGCATTATGATACTGGCTGATTGTATTCAAATCCCTTCCTAATAACCCCCAGCATAGTATTTGCCTTTTTATTGTAGTCACACACTGAGTCAACATTTTCAGTGAGCTACCTACCACAACTTCAAGATCTCTCTCCTGGTCAGTTACTGCCAGATCAGACCCCATCAACCCATGCTGAACCTCATTTGCTACACTGATGCCCGCTCACCCAGCCTTGACAGATCCCTCTGGAGCACCTCACAGTTCTCCCTAGCTCTCACAACCCTGAACAATTTATTTCTTTATTTCTTTATTATTAAATTAGATTTGCTAGGCCGCCTTTCCCTACAAGTAGGGCTCAGGGCAGCTTACAACAAAATAGTGTACAATAAATTATTCAAATTAAAAAAAACTTTAAAACTACATGAAACAGATCAATAAATAAAACCATATATATTCTAAGATGTCAAGAAAAATTCAGCTCCCCAGCCCCCTGGGGGGAGGGGTTATGAGGGATGGGGAAAGTATATGAGGATGTTAAGTGTTGTACTGTCCCATTGCTGTCCTCAACCGAATGCCTGGTAGAACATCTCTGCCTTGCATGCCCTGCAAAAAGGTAGTAACTTGCACAGGGCACAGATGTTCTCTGGCAGAGAGTTCCACCAGGTAAGGGCCAGGGTTGAAAAAGCCCTGGCTGAGGACAGACGGATCTATCTCAGGTCGGGGACCACCAGGCGGTTCTTATTACTTGAGCGTAATGCTCTTCCAGGGGCATACTGGGAGAGGGAGTCCCAAAGGTATGTAGGCCCCTGACTGCTAAGGGCCTTAAAGGTCAAGAGCAAGATCTTGATCCAGTGTTCCACTGGAAGCCACTACAGCTCACACAGCACAGGTCGAATGTGTGGTGTCTGAGGGGTCCCAGTAAGGACCTGCACGGCTGCATTCTGGATCAGTTGGAGCTTCCGGGTCAGGTGCAAGGGTAGGCCCATGTAGAGCGAATTACTGTACTCTATCCTGGAGGTGACCATTGCATGGATTACCATGGCGAGGTCAGGGCAAAACAGGAAGGAAGCCAGTGCCATCCACAAACTTTGCCACTTCACTGCTTACTCCCAACTCCTAATCAATAATGAACATTAATTCTAGTCCAGTAACACCTTAGAGACTAACAAGATTTTGGAGGTATGATCTTTTGAGCATCAAAGCTCCCTTCACCAGATATAAGTTGATATGGAGATTTTTGAGTCCTTATATCCCAGTCAGAAGGTGAGAGGGGTATTGCAAAGAAAGGAGCTGATTTTATTCTGCACCTTTCTTTGCTCTAAGGAGTCTCATGGTGATTTATAACCCCTTATCTTCCTCTCCCTCTCAACAGTCACCATGTGACGTAGGTGGGGGTGAGAGAGTTCTGAGAGAACTGTGACTGGCCCAAGGTCACCTAAGCAAGCTTCATGTGGAGAAGTGGGGAACCAAGTCCGGTTCTCCAGATTAGAGTCCACCGCTTGTACCATGATGAAACTCAGGATGCAAAAGTACAATGCACATAGTAATTAGCTTGATTAAAGCAGAGAGGAAACACTTGGGGACAGAAAATTAGCATCTGTAGTGAAAACTTCATCCTGTGTCCCTGTTCAGGCCTGGGGGTTCCACTGTTCTGATCTTGTGAATGAACTCAAGTACAGTAATCTTGCATTGTAATCTCCCCTTGAAACTTCTCTGTTTAAGTTCTACCACTCTTAGATCAGCAATGGAATGACCTGGAAGATTTAAAATGTTCCCCCACTGGTTTTGAGTGTTGTAATATTACCTAGAAGTGACATCACACCATCAGCTCAAAGACCATTAAATTTTTAGCTTGGAGTGGTAGCAGGATACAAGGCAGGGACAGATCATCCCAGACCTTCCTAGGGGACTGAAAACCCTATGCAAAGTGATGTGCTGGATATAACTCCTGCTATGAATATTGCCCTTTATGTGCTTATGTTGTGTGTACAGAGCTATGGTCTGTTGTAAAGATCCTGGATCGTACCCTGATATAACTAATTACTTTTAATAGGATAAATCCTAAATGTAAGGCATATGGTCTACAGTAAAAATGTATTTGCTACTATCTGAAAATGTGTGTGAACATGTCCCTCTTGTCAAATGTTCAACTACATATTCCTAATTGTAGCAAGGCACTCAATGAAGGAGGAAATTTTCTGGCATATAGAAAATCTAAATTCTTAAAAACCTTAGATTTTGTAACTGACATCAATTATATGCAATGATTAGCATAATTGGTTTCTGGTGAAGATTATTCTTGCCATCATCAGAATTTGTGATTGAGTGATGACATCTAGACCCATCTTTTGTCAGGTAAACGTAGTCAAAGAGCAATGAATTATGCAGATGACCTCCAGAGGTACTGTTGGAGAAAGGGTTCCATCTTGTAACAGGCAGCTGGAGGAAAAACTAGGTTGTCTTCTGGATGCTCCTAACAATAACTTTGTATAAGTGAAAACATAAAATTCTATCCTTTCTTCTGCCAGTCCTTTACTATTGTTTACTTTGCCCCACTTGCAGCAAATTTAATTTTATTGCCAATTGATTTTTTTTACTCCATATACTGTCCATGTGAGAGAAAGTTGGGAAATATGATTTACTGTACAATACTAGCAAAATCAGCATGTAGAGGCATAGACCTTGAAAATGCTTATAAACTAATCTTATTTCAAGTTGGCAATGCCCCCTTTAAAGAGTATCTATAGTCAATGTTTCAGAGGGTATCCATGTAGTCAATGTGAGAGCTTGCTGGCTGATCAATGCATACCTCACAGTGTGTTGCTATGCATATAAAATAGTTTATGGAAGAAAAATTTTTTTTTCCACAGCCTGGGGCACACAGCACTCTGCATCTCAGCAGTTTCATTGCTGACAGCTATGTCAACATCCTTTTTTTTTTTGCTTTAACAATAACTTTGTTGTATTTTATATACTTTTGACTCCATATTCTTATTATGGTACTAAATATCTTGAATTTTTCCCCCTTAACTAGCAGCATCATTCTGAAGTTTTGGTGTTTCTTCACAGGCCTGTCACAGATTCCTTTTTTCTGCCTTCTTGAGATAGCATAATCTTACCCCTCCCAAACCACCAAAATAATATATCCCAAGAAAACAGGTCAAAAGTAGTCTTTTAAGACATATAACTTTAAAGTCTAGCAATGCTCTTATCCAAAGAAATCATAAGAACATAAAAAGAACCCTGATGGACCAGACCAGTGGTCCATCAAGCCTAACATCCCATTTCACACAGTGGCTAACCAGTTGTCCTGGTAGGGTTGCCAAATGAATCTTACCTGGTGGCGGGGGGCTCCTGCCTGGCGTCTGGAGGGTGCGCGCGCGCTCCAGAAGACAACTGGAGCTGTTTTCCCCTCAAATGGCTGTGGCCCCGCCCCCAGTGTGCCCGGCGACTGTACGTCACATCCGGGCAGTGCGCACACGGGGGTGGGGTTTCCCCGGGCCCAATTCCGCGGGGGTGAAAACCGGGCCTCAAAAGTGGGGGGAAATCCGCCCCCCCCCCCGAGGGGATTTGGGAACCCTATGTCCTGGAGAGCCAATAAACAGGCTCAGTGGCCAAATAATTTAATTCACAGGAATGAAAATTAATTTTGAATTTAAAAGCTTATCTCTTTTGTTTATACATAGTGGTTGTTTGTGCCACAGTAGCTGTGTGTGAGAATATGGAATACCTCCTTTAAGGTGGCAACTGCCTTCTGTAGTTTTGGGGTGAATCTGTGTTGGTCTTTCCCACCATTGTGCCTACAATCCCACATTGTCTCTCAAATTTCTCTCTGCATATCATGTCACATCTGTTCTATTGTTTCGCCACAGCATTCGCTGTCTGCATCACTTTATTGCCCTCTGGTGGTGACTCCCAGGTTACTGCAGCATCTCACCACATTATTTGGATTTGGTTTAAAACTGGTCCAAGTGCTCCTTGCTGCTTTTGAGTCGCTGTGAGCTATAAGAAGACAACTGGAGCTGTTCCCCCCAATCTTTTCTATATCCACCAGGTGGCCGTCTTTTCTCCCCTTATTGGAGGAAATCACATCAATTGCATTTAAAAGCATCCAGGGAACATTTTCCTTAGATCATTTTTTTGGGTGGTGGTGGTGGAAGCAGAATGCCCTGCCTGGCAACCACCAGGTGTATAGTGTATAACCCTGCTCATTCCATCTTTCCTCCCCCTCTGCCTCCCCCTCTCCCAGTTCACCCCTCCTTTACTTTTCTGTGTGGGCATCATGGGAGGGAGGAATTTAACAGCATCAGATCCCTGTACCATAAATTGACCTCTACGCCTGAGAGAGGATAATTTGCTGTTAAATTGCATATTATAACTGATCTGAAGAATCAGTTAATAGTGAAGTATTTTTTAAAAAATAGTACTGTGTGTTAGATAAAAGTGGATCAGATCAATTGCCCTGATAGAAAACTGTATTGAACAAATGCAGTCAGCTAGTTTTATATCACTTTCATACCAGTTTTATACCAAGCCAAAGGAAGATGGTGTCACAGCAAAATGAAACTGCTTTACATTGCAGATGCAGACTGGACCTTGGTATCCTATCCTTCTGTGCAGAATAGAATACCAACTAAACCTGCCAACAATGACAGCTCTGCCAAGCACTGTATCAGCCCCAGACAGAACATCTGTATCTAGAAGATAGGGCATGAGGTAAGGAACTATATTTCTCTTGCTTTATGCCAGGAACACTTACAACACATGCAAGAGAATTTTTGTGATGGGAACTCTAAAGAAGGGGCATTTTCTTCCAAACAGGGAGCATAATAGGTCAAAAGAAAGAAAATATTGTCACAGCATATTTCTAACACTGCTTTACTCAAAATACTTACAAGTACTCCAGTTCAGGATACAAATGCCAAAGAGGAGCTACTCCAGCTGAAGTTGCAGGGACAATGCCCTCCACACAGGTAAGCAAGAGAGGGGGAACTCCTGCTGTGACATCTGCAAATGTTTCTCCATGCTCCCTCCAGCTAATCACTCTGTGTATCACTTCAAAAATTCTTCCTTCAGCAGAGTCAGTGCTTTCTATTATTAACATATTTATTTAAGATTTTACAAATTGTTACAACCATATGCATTTTACATTCATAATATTGGAGTTTCTTTTTCCTCTTAACAATTTAACCAGTTATAAACTCTATTCCATCTATTCTTAAATACATTTTTATCTTTTCCATGTAATATCATTGTTAAGTTATCCATTTCTGCCACATCCAACAATTTAAATTGTAACTCTTGCATTGTAGGCCTATTATTAGCTTTCCAATATTTAGCAGCTAAAATTCTTGCTGCTGTTACAATATAAGTTAGCAAATCTTTATCATTTGGATTTAAACCGTCCGGTATCATATCATGTGTGAGCTGGAGGCGAAAAAACTGTGAGCTGGCTCAC
>NW_015165239.1:1510650-1525690 GCF_001447785.1 Gekko japonicus | reverse complement strand
AGCAGCAGCCACTTGGATTAAGGATTGGCTAATTTTGGAAAATCAAAGGGTATTAACACTGGAATGGCATGATATATATATGGGATTACATGCTTATGTATGGTATAATAAAGGAAAAGTACACTCGAACTTTCAACATCACTATGTACGAGGGCCCCTACTTACAGTATGGGAAAAAATAAAAGAAAAATTTTATGATAAAATTCCTAGATGGGTGTCCCCGTTAGAGGCCTTTATTATCCCAGCAATGATAACCAAAGAAAAAAAACAACCATATGACAATCTTCTAGATAAAAACAATAATCTTAAAAATATGGAAGAAATACAGAGTCAGTGCTTTCTGACTAACTGTTATGTATGTGGACCACCACCAGGGGTCCGCAGCTAAAGCAGGAGCTTGGTCCCCAAACAGAAAGGGGACCTCGGATCCTATTCCACCTCAAGTCCACCAATAGAACCTTGGCGGGAAATTCAAACCCTCCAATGGAACCATAGGTGTGCCGGGTGGAATGTATATAGTTGGCCTTGCAGGGCTATTGTATTTTTTTCTTGTTGTGAAGTACAATAAACGTGTCTGAACACATGTCGTAGTCTGAGCATTCCATGTGGTGAACCCAGTACTTTACACTAACACTGTTCAGTAAACATGTGGCTTGGTTCACAGCTGTGGTTCTGTTTGACTGGGGTTTCCTAGATACGAATCAGTCCTAACCCCCTGCTCTTGACTGAATTCAGCTGGAGTCAAACTGGGAAGGGGATGAGGGTTTACTCCACTGTCTGCACGGTTGCCCTGCAGAAGGTGGAGGGGGGACTCCTCTGATTGTGCAATAACATCACATTAAGTCTCAGTTAAAGGGACAGAACATTTTGTCCAGGTAGCTGGCAACAATACTCCCAACAAGGATTCCCTTTGCAGGCACCATCAAACATTTAAAGAATATTTAACAAAACAAAATGAAGAAGAAAAGGAACAAAGAGGAAAAGGGATGAACAGTTCATAAGACTATAACCATTCAGATGAATGGTTCATCTAGTACAGCATCCTGTTTCACATAGTGGCCACCCAGTTGGCCCGAAAGCCAACAAACAGGGCACACAGGCCAATGTCTTTCCCAATGCTGCCTCTTAGCACTTGGTTTCAAACAGGGCCAGTTTATGTGGGCTCTGCACAATAAAGGAGATTACTGGGCTCCCTTTCTCCTTCGGTACAGCCCCTTTCACCTCTAACCATACTCTTTCCACTTGGCCCCTTCCCCTGCCACAACCTTCCCTACAGCTGTTGAAGCTACCAGTTGTACATGGCTGGCCTCAACCAAGGTGAGTTGCCCCTGCAAGTTGGGGTGAGTCCTTTTGCCTAACACCCTAGTTCTCTCCCTCTCAGCAGCCCAGTTCATGCTGCATTGCTTTCAGTGAAATGTATACCTGGATTCATTGCACTAAAAGCAAAGCTGTGCCTGGAGCATTCACACATTTGGGGTGTGCATCCAATTTTAACTCATACAAACAATAAGGGTTTTTTTCATAGACGTACACTTCTGCAACAAAAACTTGTGGTGTATTCTTTTTTTTAAAAAAAAAATTCTTAGTTCTGAGATCTTTTAATACAAAATTTACTGACTTCCACAGGCATACATAGTTGTTAAAAGGATTAATGTCCTCATTTCTCAATTCACTGATGGATTAGTACTTTCTAATATTCTTTTTGATTGTCGATAGAAAAACACTTTAGGATTATTTTGAGGACAAACATGGAAAATATGCTTCCCTGCTGTGGAATGGCTTCTTACAAATGAGAATGCAGAGAATGAAAAGCTTGCATCAAAATTTAGATAAATGCAAGTGTTTTCTGTCTCTGCTGATAGCTGTGTCATATTTGTTCTCATTTTTGATACATCTGCACAAAGGTTGCTTGGCTAGGATTTCGATTTACTTTTTCAAGCAGGTATCAGAAAAAACCTTCCATTAAAAGTGCCAAACAAGTTCCAAGGAATGGAATTGTATGCTTGCTTTCCACTGCTGAGGTTTTATCAATATATCTAATTTTCAACATGGCTAAATCTGTGACTGCTTAAATTCAGAGACTGGGGCCATGAGTAGACAAGACTGATCTTTCTGCAAACCTAAAAACACCCCAAGTTAGCAGAAATATCTGAAATCTTTTTTTTTTAATTATGGGGATTAACCCCTCCCCCGAATTATGGAACCAGTGCCTATAGCTTTAAGAAATAAATGCCCTGAGTGGCCGTTGATAGGCAGCCACAATAGTATTGCCAACCTTCAAGCCTTGGTTTCTGGAGGAGTGAAAGAGCCCTTTCCAGGGTTGTTTTGGCCTTTGAGAGAGGACTAGAGAAAGGCACGAATCAAAAAATGCAGTTTGTGTCAGTTTGTGGTTGAACCACAAACTGAATCAAACCAGGAGGTTTGTTCATGAACAGAAACACTTTGTGGTTCATGGCCCTGCAAACCCTATTGAAAGGGACCTCAGTCCCTTTAAAAAGGGTTTGCAGAAAGCCTGAAAAACAGCTGAGCAGTGGGGAGCAGCCTGCTCCCCACCACTCAGCTGTTTTGGGCTATCTTGTGCAGTCACTTTAAAGCTGCTCAGTTGTTTTTCAGGCTGTCTTGCACAGTCCCTTTAAACCCACAGCTCTTTTTGTAGTGTTCACAGGGTTGGTGGATGGGAAGGATAGAAGGAAGCAGAGAAAGTTGGGCTGTCAGTAGGTGGGAAAGATGAAATAGTGTAGGGAGGGGAAAATGGGAAATTGAGATCCCTCCTGCAAGTCCTTGCAGGTTCTACTGTGCAGTTGGGACAGACAGCACTGCACCACTGGGCTTAGGCCAGTGGCTGGCATTGCGCAACTTGACCATAGTTTTCCCAGGTAGAGGCTGCCAGGGGGAGGGAAGGAGGGAAAAACTGAATGCATGGGGGGCAGTTAAAGGCAGGTTGGCTGGTAGGTGGGAATGAGAGAAGGAGAAAAGGGGAGAGGCTATGGGACTTTTCAGGGAATGGAAAGAAGAAACAGTGAGAGTGAATTGAGATACCCTCTGCAAGTCACCCACTTGGTAAAGTATAATTTCACTTGAATCCTCCAGTACAATTTTGTGTACTTGAGTATACTTCGACTCAGAAAATGTTTTAATTTAACAGCTCTTATGGACTTGGAAAACACAGATCAGTCCAAGCTTTCTGGATATGTTTCTCATGAGACCTCTTAAAATTAAAATTCCAGGTTTTTTTTTTAAAAGGGCGTTATTTTAGTTTGATTGTTGGATAACTTGGCCTTCATATTACATTTCAAAGGTTTTTGTTAAGGTCTTAAAGTGACTCAGGCTAGCCTAATGTTAAAGTTTTTTATGGTTTTCAATGCAATAATTCAGCATGGGAAATAAGATGATTTCACTGACACTGGTCATAGTAGTTGTCATGACCCCCGGGGATCGCCACCTCCAGCTGCCACCACTCTGGACTTCGGGTCCCTTGAGAAGGCCCAGAGTACTCTCCCAAGCCCATCCAAAATTCCCCTTTTTAAGCCGAGAACATAGGCAAGATGACCAGGCAGAGAACACTTAAACAAATGGTTTATTAACACAGTACTGGGGCAAGGAAAACAAGACAAGGTGCTTTAAAATATATAACAGTGTTTATAGGCAAAATAATCTAATGTGACTACCTATTTCACTTAACTAGTTACTATTTCAAGGCCCACAGCCCTCCCATACCAGCCCTCCTGCCTGCACTCACTCCGAGCCAAGTGAGGGATCTTTCTCCTCAGACCAGACTGTCCCCTCTGTGAGACAAGACTGCAGAAGAGCAAAAGGACACAGTCCCCTTCAGTTTAGCTCTGTGAGAGGAAAGAACACCATTTCCCACAGCCCACAAAGTATGTAACAATCACCTCAATCACCTGGACACTGATTGGCTACAATCGTTGCTAAGCCTTATGGGGATTGTAGGCTATGTTTGCTTTCCACTGCCATGCAAATCTCTCCTGGGACCAGGCCACACCAGGCCCCGTCTCCCAGTCCTACACAGATCATGACAGTAGTAAAGAAAAAAATTAACTCCATGAGCATCTTATCCTTTAAATGGATTTATAAAATGGCTTGACATCACTGCTGTATTTTATTTATATTTTAAAATATTGCTGCCCTGCCTCTCTCCATCACACTTTCCAAGGTGCTTTTCAATATGCAAAGTAAGCAACATGCTAGAATCCATTAAAGCAACTAAACCAGCAGTTTCAACACTTTAACTACCCAAGGATCCTCACTCTGATTTCAAGTGTGTCATGGACTCCCAAGCCCAACTGTTTCTCTCTTGCAGAGCCTGATGTGTACCAAACAGCTGTTTTCACAGTATGGTTGGCAAGCCACACATACACTAAAATGATTCCATCCTTTTCTGTCCTCCAACAATACAGTGAGAACCATATCAGCTACACTGTTTTTAAAAAGCAAGTTTAAGAAAAAAGATTTCAGAGGGCAGCTGATTCTATAGCCACAGCCCAAAAGGTCTTGACCCCAAGTCCTTATCAATCCCATCTCTTGTTTGGAAAGGGCTTTGGGTCAGGCATAGGAAGAAACTTCCTTATTGATTAATAACTTCTAGCTACAGGCCAGTTGAACAGGGTGGGAAGGAGCTGGAAAAAAACCTTTCACTGCCTCTGACAGAAATAGAAAAAGATCAACATCACTCATACAACCTGAACTTCCAGTATTCCATTGAAAACTGCCTTTGGTTGGATACTTATGGATGCAAAGTGACAGATCTCTATGTTGAAATCCTTTGGATTGGAAAACAGAGTAATAATAACAACCTGTTAAGTTTTGTAGCAGAAGTAACTATGATTAGGATTGTATCTCCTTTGTGACCATTAATCAAGGATGGGTTAAGCTATTAGTTCACAGTGACCAAGCAGCACATTTTCTAGTTAGTGCTCTGAGGTGATCTTGGAAACTAGGTGATTG
Source organism: Gekko japonicus (assembly GCF_001447785.1). Classification (NCBI taxonomy): domain Eukaryota; kingdom Metazoa; phylum Chordata; class Lepidosauria; order Squamata; family Gekkonidae; genus Gekko; species Gekko japonicus. The sequence continues at coordinate 1,520,725 of NW_015165239.1, read as the reverse complement.
TGAGCAATAGCAGCTCTATGAGTTCTCATCCTTTGAAAGGTGGGAAAGACATGTCTATCCCCTGCCCCAGTTTGAGAAATGAGCTAAATCATGAAAGCAGAATAAAACCAACAATTAAATCATATGCAATAAAACACCAAAAAGAGTAGAATAAATAATAAATGTTCTAAAAGCAGCGTCGCAGGAGTCTCAAAATAAATTCTAAAATAATGAACAGTAAAGATGTAGGAGATACATGTAGGAGAAGCCATCCTTTGGGGACTCTTATCCTAGAGTTTTATAGGTCAACATCAGCATCCTGAATTGAGCTCAGAAGCCAATCAGTAGCCAGTGTAAAGTTTTGACAATTAGTGAGCTGTATAAGCAACACCTGCTAGCAGTCTAGCTGCTATATATTGAACCAGCTGAAACTTTTGAATTGTCTTGATAAGCAGCCTCATGTAGTGCGTTGTTGTGGTTCAACCTGGGTGTAATCAAGATATGGCTAACCATAGACAAATTCTGCTTCTCAAGACAAAGCTGTAGTTAGTGAACCAGCCCAAACTGGTTGTATGAAATAGAGACCTGCATCTTCAACTGAAATTCTGGATTGAAAAGCACCCTCAAACTATGCAACTGGAGTGCAACACCTTCCATAAATGGTCTTAGTCTTAGTTATTACTGAACAGCACCTCAGTCTCATCTGGATTGAGCTTTAGTGTATCAGCCCTCATTCAGCCCCTTTCCACCTCCAAACCCTGGTTCAGGATATTCACTGTCACATGTTTACATTTACATTACATTATTTATAGTCTGCCTTCCTCACTGGGACTCAAGGTGGGTTACACTCAACATTGTATCAGTGATGGAATATTCAATAAACAAATAAAATTAGGGTTGTAGAACCAACCAGTAATCTTAAAAAAAAAAACAGAATTGAAGCAAAGTGTAAGGATTAACATGACGTATTAAATGATGCAACATCACATAGTAGGATCCAACTTTCAGCAAACTATACACAGTAGTGTAGACCACAGTCCCTAATAATTTGTCCAAGTAACTTTGTGAGCCTTTTGTACAGTGCTACTCTATTGTCTGCATGGAAAAATTCTCTGGAATAATTCAGTTTTGTATAGTTTGTGGAAAGCCAGGAGAGTGGGAGCCTTCCTGACTTTGTCAGGTGGTTGATTCTTCAAGGTGGGGGCCACAACAGAGAAGCCATGTGTATGGACAGTTGTTGATTTTGCCCATTTGCAGTTTGGCACCTGTAGAAGGCCCCGCTCAGATTACCGAAGCTGTCATGGTGGAGCACAGGAGGAGAGACAGTCTTGCAGATATGAGGGTCCAAGTCCATGAATGGTTTTGAATGTGTTAGCCAGTACCTTAAATTGAGCCCAGTAACTAATGGGCAGCTAGTGGAGTGACTGCAGAATGGGAGAATATGCACACTCCATCTAGCTCCTGATAATAGCCGAGCTGCAGCATTCTGCACCAGCTGGAGTTTCTGAATTGAATTTGAGGGGAGACCAATGTACAGTACATTACAGTAGTCTAGTCTCAATTTCACCATGGCGTGGATCCAGGTGGCCAGATCAGCCGTGTCAAGGTAAGGGCCCTTTGTTTTAGCTAGGCTGAGTTGGAAGAAAGCCTTTTTTGCAACTTGCTTCTCCAGCAATTGGGTCCCTGAGTTGGCAAGGGTCAAATGAACCCTTGGGTCCAGTATAACCCTGAGTTGGCAAGGGTCAAATGAACCCCATCAAAAGTGGGGAGCATAATGTCCATTAAGACCTCTTCCCTCACAACCAGAATTACTTATGTCTGTCCAGGATTTAGTTTCAATTCATTCACTCATAGCCATTTAACCAAAGCAGCCAGGCAGTAATTTATGACCCCTACCGCATCACCAGGAGATCTGGGTAAGGATATATTTAGCTGTGTATCATCTGTCTATTGATGACAGCCAAGTCCAAAACTAGGAATGATTTGGCCTGGGGGCTTTACATAAAGATTAAAGAGCACAGGGGATAGGATTCCACCCTGTGGGACCCAACAGAATAGGTTCCACACTGATGATGACTGGTCTCCAATGGCAATTATTTGGGTCTGGTCCATGAGGAATGATTTGGACCAGTCCAATGCAAAACCCCTGATGCCAACTTCTGCCTCCAGGAGCCTCAACAACCTGGCTCAGCTGGACAAGCACAGGACATCGTACGTAGTTCTCTCTTTAACAACTTTGTGGGTTAGGTTAGGTGAAAGAGAATGAAGGACTTAAAATCACCCAATAACTTTCATGGCAGGCTGGGAACTTGAGCCGAGGTTTTCCCAGTCTTAGTATGACACTCCAGCCACTAGTGCTCTTTTTGTGATCCTGTCATTCTGACTATTGTTTGCATCATGCCTATCCAAAAGCAGGCAAGGCAGTGTTGTCATAGATTTCCCATGTTTTCCAGTGTTTGCTTAATTAGCTTTTAACATGGTCCCTGTTCATGCTTTCAATGACTTCCTTTGTCATCCCACACGTACACCATGAATGCAAAATAATTTAATGTGACAAGGGTGTTACAGGGATCTCTCATTTAGTTTCAATTAGCTCACCAGATGTTTACAGCATAAATGAGGTAAGGGGGGAAAAATCAATATTCAAGAGGCATCCAGTCTTTCTGTATTATTGATTGGGGGGGGGATGCATGATCTCTCATTTTAAGTACTTCCCGTAAACAAATGTTGAGAGAAATAAAAAAATCAAGAAATTAAAACATTTAAAAACAAAGCAATTTCACTTTCTTTTGCTTGCATTTGAAAAGAATCCATGCTTCATTAGTGGTGCATATATTAACTGGAAAGTCAACAAGGAGTATTTGAAAGTTGCAGCCTGCTTGCAAGGCTTCTCTGAATCCCAGGTGGAATCCCACAGCTGTTAGCACTTTCCTGCCTTCTAGAAGTGCTCCCTCAAATCCATCAGTGCTAGCTCGTAGTAATAATGCAGCAGAAGAAAACGTTGACTCATGCAAACGTTATGGATCAGTCAGCAGGACAAGCAACAGTCATGGAATTCTGCATTGTACACACAATCTAATATTACAGGCAAGCAGGATTCCTGACCAAAGTCATCTTATGCCCATCAGCTTTCTATTACGGGTTACAACCAGTACAGAAATATTGACGGGTACCCTAAACAAATGGAAGGCAGACATTTTCTTTGTAAATACACCATAACGTCCTTCATAGTTTGTTTAGGAAACTCTCAAATTTTCATGGGTGGATATGGCTATCCACTTTGTGGCACAGTGGTTTATTGCATCCCCAGGTAGGGGCAGGAGGATATTTATTTATTTAGGATATTTATTTACACATGAATACATGAAACTGCCTTATACTGACTCAGGCCCTTAGTTTATCAAAGTCAGTATTGTCTACTCAGACTGGCAGCGGTTCTCCAGGGTCTCAGGCTAAGGTCTTGCACATCATCTCTTGCCTGGTCCTTTTAAATGGAGATACCACAGATTAAACCTGGGACCTGCCTGCCAAGCAGATGCTCTACCACTGAGCCACGGCCCCTCTGCAGGTCTTACAATGACCTGCCTCTCCACACCGCTCCCTGGCTTCATGATTTGAGGAGAGGCATCATGAGGAGAGGGCTAATGGTAGTGAAATCAACTTTTCGTAATGAGATTCTGAATGAATGTTAATGGAAACAAACTCCTGGGGATTACTATAGCATGGAGCTGTAGTAACATATGTTTCCAGGCCTCTGAAGATGTCAACCTCCTTTTTCTAGATGAGCATTGAGTTGAATACAGTTTCCCCTTCTGTAACAGATCCTCTGACCATGCTGCTCAAACCATTTCCCCAGTGGGGTGGAAGGGAGGGGTGGAGGTTTGCTGGTGGTTTGCAGAGGGGAGTTGCAATGCCAATGCATGCAGGTGTGGGCAGGTGAAGGCTTATTTAAGGCACTAGCACACTGCCCTCCATCTCTCTGGCCCACCTCCATTTTGGTTTATTCTCTCTGTGTGTACATGTTATGTGCTAGTGTGTAAGAATGGGACAGTAGGGTTTCCCACCTTACAATGTGAAAAAAAAATAAAATAAAAGGCAAGGTCTTTGACACAGTGATTGTTCTCTGAGATAAAGGAACACCAAATGGTTCAGCAATCCTAGGTGAATATATGATTCACACTTCTGCTAAGCTCATTTCAGTGTGAAATGCTCTGGAAATAAGTGTGGTTTGCTGCAATAGATAGGAAGTCACTCCTTGAATGAAATAAGTTGCCTGAAATTAATTATTTGGGAAGTGCTTTCCAAAGCAAAACTGCTCAAGAAGATTAAATCTTCCCCTGGCCCATTAAAATGTAGGAGCTCTTTATTCATCAGTGAATCAGTGATTAATGCTGCATTTCACTTTCATATAAGGCTCAGTTCGGGATAGTACTAAATAATGTCTCCTCCCTGATGCTGCTGGTTCAAAGTATAGACACAAGGTGATTGCTCTGTTTTTATATGCATTAGTGCAATATCAGTGATTTTCTTTATTAGAATGCTAAAGCATGACAATCAGATTTGGCTGTGGCGTTTTCTTGACAGCATATGGCTAATTATCTGCATTTCTCTGTGCTTTAATTAGTATTGGCAATGGATATTTCATATCAACCTCAACGTCACTTGGATATACAGTGCTGCAAGATGAACAAAGAATTAATTGCATTCACACAGCAGTGTTGTTATTTTACAAATATTTTGGTATTGCTTTCAGTGCAACTCACAACTCAAGTAACGGACCTCTATGAAAAGCCACAAAATCATCAGTACCTCCAAAGAGATGCAAGAAAGTTAACACTCCTCCTAAAGGAGCAGGTTCGTAGTTTGGGGGTTCTCCTGGACCCAGGTCTCCTGTTGGATAAACAGATGACAGCAGTGGCCAGGGATGCCTTTCAGCAGCTTCAGCTGGTGAGCCAGCTGTGGCCCTTCCTAGGCAGAATACCTTGACACTGCAGTAAATGCTGTCGAAACACCTAGATTAGATTACTGCAATGCACTGAACATGGGGCTGCCCTTGAATGCCCAGAAGCTACAGTTGGTATAGAATACTGTGGCTGGAGTGTTGCCTGGAGTGGGTTGTAGGAACCATATCACCTCAGTCTTGTTTCCAGTTTACTTCCAGGCTCTGTTTAAGGTGCTGGCAGTGACCTTTCACATATGGCTTAGGACTAAAATACCTTAAGGACCGCTTTCACCCATATGAACCTACCTTCTCAGTTTGGTCATCTTCAGAGGCCCTGCTTTGGCCAAAATACCTTAATGACCACTTTCTCCCATACGAACCTACCTGCTCAGTTTGGTCATCGTCAGAGGCCCTGCTTTGGTTGCCCCTGCCATCTGAGGCTAGGTGGGTGGCAGCCTAAAAAAGAGCCTTCTTGGCCACGGCACCAAAACTCCCTCCCAAAGGAGGAACGTCTCTATCAGTGTTTTTCAACAGCAGGTGAAGACTCTTGTTTAGCCTGGCATGTCTCCTATAAGGGTTATTGGCCCTCTTTCTGATGTTGTTTGTTGATGTGTTCTTAACTGAATTTTATATTTTAACTGTGTTTTCAATTGTTTAAATATTATAATGTTTTTATGTTTGCCGCTTTGTAGACCCTGATCAGGTAGAAAGGTGGCATTAAAATGTTTTAGAGAAACAAACAAATAAAACAAATTCTACATTGTCTTTGTTTCACTCAGGTATAGATCTTGCTATCCAATATCAAATGCTAAATTTTGAAAAGACATGCAGGGCATCTCTACTTTCTGCAATCCACAGGTGCCTTGCTTTCACTCTACAGTGTTCTTCCACCTCGCATGCCTGTTAGCCTACATTGCAAGTGATGATGACAGTGATGTTTGTGATAGCAAGTTCCATATTTAATCTAATTCCATAAAAACAGCAGTTATATATACAGATGGGCACAAACTGGGAAAATGTGGTTTGTGTTGGTTTGTGGCCGAACCACGAAACAACCTGGGAGGTTTGTTTATGAACTGAACCTGTTCATGGTTCATGGCCCCACATACCATGTTAAAAGGGACCACAGTCCCTTTAAATGGGATTTGCAGAAAGCCTGAAATAGCTGAGCAGCAGGAAGTGCCTCCCTGCTGCTCAGCTGTTTTTCAGGCTGTCTTCTACAGTCCCTTTAAAGTTTAAAGCCTGAAACAGCTGAGCAGTGGGGAGCACCTCTAACATTTAAAAGGTCTGCACAAGACAGCCTGAAATAGCTGAGCAGTGGGGAGAGTCTCCCTGCCACTCAGCCGTTTTTGCGGCTTTCACAGGGAACAGAAAGCAGGGTGTTAAAGGGACTCCGAGTCCCCTTAAATCCCTGTTTTCTGCTCTATCCACGAACTACCATGAACTGCTTTAAAAGTTCATGGAAGTTCATGACAGTAGACCCATCATGCAAACCGTGAACAGGGCAAAATTCATGACAAGTTTTGTTTCATTGGGCAGTTCATGTCCATCCCTAGTTATATATGTGGCATTAATTCTTGCGTCTTTGGGTACAGACAATGAAAGTACAGATTGTTCTAAATGGGTTTTTTGTGTTCTGTTCTCACACTTGGTTTCTCCAGCAATAGGACTTTTATTATGTATCTGAAATTCGATACATCCGTATCATTTTACAGCTGCAAGTATTTCTTTTCACATTCAGCAATGTAGAAATCGCCACAGGGACCAAAGCTGCTGAAGTGGCTGGCAAGGAAAAAGCTATATCCCTGTTATAAATCTCTAAGTCAAGTCTGAAATAAAAGTCATACTGCAAACCAGAAAATGAATTTTATCTTAAATTGAAATAGGGATCAGCAGCTATAGCCTGGGATTTGGGAATGATTAAGTGTAAGATTCTGTTAAGAAGTTTTACCTCTCAAGAAAATATAAAGCAAACATGACTATTCCTGACCTATATAGCTCATTGGCGTGTTCAGCATAATAAAATGACTTGTTGAATCATATATTGATGACAGAGATCTAAAAGCTTATGTATGCAGTGGGATCTGTAGTAAAGCTTCTCATTTGTTCTGATAAACACTATTTTATGTTATTTTAAAATTCCTGTTACCATTACAAAAAGCCATCTTGCCCAACAAAATTCAAGCGACAGGTGGTTGTTGTGGGGACGATGGTGCCTGTGTGGGGGTTGTCCTCTCAATCTGTCTTTTCAGTTCTCATAAAAAAACATGATGGTTACTTGCCTTCTGATTCTCTGAAAGAAGTGAGGCTCAAGGAAACTGCAAGAAAAGGAAGGTAAATGGTGATCAGAGGGAAAAAGCAAAAGGACATGAGTAGGGCACTATATAGCAGAGTCAGAGAGGTGGTGGAAATATATGGTAATTCATTCTGCCTTATATTTTAATATGTGTAGTCTAGCACAGGCATCTGCAACCTGCAGCTCTAGAGTTAGGCAACCAAATATGGTTCTTTAAAAATTAAGAGGGGTCGATGGGATGATGGAATAATAATAATATAATAATAATAATATACTTTATTGTCATTGTACATAGTACAACGAAATTAAAGGTGCAATCATTCGGTGATCTACAACCATACTCATACACTCAACACAACCATTCACAACCATCCCATAACTCCCTTAAGGTTCACATTTCAACTTAAACCACCAATGTCACCCAAATTCCAATTTCATACAGCATTTAATGCAATAATAGCTCTCGAATAAAAACTATTTTTTAATCTGTTTGTCCTTGTTTTAATTGTCCTATATCTTCTACCCGAAGGCAGCAGTTCAAACAGGGAGTGTTCAGGGTGTGACAAATCCTGCAGAATGTTCTTTGCTTTTTTCAAGCATCGAGAACTATACAATTCCTCCAGGAACGGGAGAGCCAGTATGTGAAGGGTGTGGCAGGTAAAGATTTTTATGGGACTAAAGTTGCCTTACAGAAAGAGAAATGAGAGGGGTGTATAACTGCCAGTAATCCAAGCACAAACCATCTGCAGATTGATATCAGTGCAGTAAAAGAATTATGTGTATGTTTATTACTTTCTGTATGTGCAACTTCCTAATAAAGGACTCGGGACAGCCAGTGTTTTGGCTGCAAAAACTGTATGGATTATTAATCAATATGTCAATTATAGCCCTGACCTGGATAGCCCAGGCAGCCCAATCTCGTCTCAAGGAATACTCAGGCTGGGATGCAGAGGCAGGCTATCAAGCCACCTCTCTGAAATGTCCTAACCCTACTAGGGGTCACAAGAAGTCACCATGACTTCCAGGCTCACAAGCACACACACATACGCATGCACGCACACATGTGCATGCATACATACAAAAACATGCCAATTATTAACTAAGTTGTATAGTTTCAGTTATGCAAACAGGCTTGCTTATACTGGACCTTTGTTGGTCTCTTGCTCTAAATTTCAACAAAGTTTGGCTCTTCTTCAGGCTTCTAGTCCCCATTCCAGCATATCCCCACAAAAGCTTAAATGGCATACATAGTCTGACTCTAAAACCAAACTTCCCTCTGATAGAAACGGGAATCTACCCCATGGTGCCTATACCTCTGAAGAGGATTTTTTTTCCCACAAGGTGCTTGCATCGCTGTTTCAGTGAACCAAAGCAGTTGCTTTGTACTGACACATTCTATACTACTACTCAGTGATTTCTGGCTGAACAAGCTCAGCAGTGATCTGAAGCAAGCTTCCTCACACCAGCAGATGGCACTTGGCACTGGCTGTACTGGAGAGGCTTTGTGCTTAGACTGGCAGATCTGTCAAACATTGCTTTAATTTGTCCTGGGCCTGCTTATGAGAAATCCCCTCTCTTGTGGGTTATTCACCTTTACCTGACCTTTTCCTAATGTAGAAACAGTGACCTGTTATGACATGCTAAAACAAAGAGAAAATGAAAACAGCCTAATTTAGTCTGCGGTGGCTTTCCCGGTGATGTATGGTACCTATCACACGGGGGCTAGTGCCATCTCTAATAAGGGTGAGTAATGCTGCTTCTACTGCTGTCAGAGCGATTGTGCTGACCTGTTCTTCGAATACTAATAATGAAAGGATTTGTTCAACAGACCAGAATGGCTCTGATATTCCACTGCAGAGCATCATCACACAACAAAAAATAACACCAGACAGCAAAAACCACAACAGAAGTGTTTGAGTGTGTGTGAAGAAGATGAGGGCAAACCTGGTACAAGGGACAATCTCATAACAAATTTCAGATTGGAGCAGTTCCAAGAAATTACTGTTCTTGAGCAAAGTTGTTTCCAGAAAAGATCATAAAATCATAGAATCACATAGAATCATAGAATGTTGGAAGGGACCTTGCAGGTCATCTAGTCCAGCCCCCTGCACTCTGCAGGAGCATAGCTGAAAGATAGCCCTACATACATACAACATACCCAAAAGATGGTCGTCCAGCCTCCGCTTGAAAACGTCCAGCGAAGGAGCATCCACCACCTCCCGAGGCAGACTGTTCCACTGCTCAACCACTTTTACAGTTAGGAAGTTTCTCCTGATATTTAGCCGGTAACGACTCCCTTGTAATTTCCACCCATTAGATCTAGCCTTGCAATCTGGCGCAAGAGAGAATAGATCTGCTCCATCTTCTACATGACAGCCCTTCAAATACTTGAAGACTGCAATCATGTCCCCTCTAAGCCTTCTCTTTCCCAGGCTAAACATACCCAATTCTTTCAGCCTTTTCTCATAAGACTTGGATTCCAACCCTTTCACCATCCTGGTTGCCCTCTTTTGGACACGCTCGAGCTTGTCGACATCCTTCCTAAAATGTGGTGCCCAAAATAGGACACTGTACTCCAAGTGAGGCCTGACCATAGAACTACCACCTCCCTTGATCTGGACACAATGCTTCTGTTAATGCATCCTAAGATTGCATTAGCTTTCTTCACAGCCACATCACACTGCAGGCTCATGTTTAGCTTGTGATCAACCAGAACACCTAGATCCCTTTCACATGTGCCAAGCCAAGTCCCTCCAATTCTATATCTGTGCCTTTGATTTTTTGTACCTAAGTGTAGGGCTTTGCACTTATCTCTCCTGAAATTAATTTTGTTTGTCTCAGCCCACTGTTCCAGCCTA
>NW_015165239.1:1502666-1509996 GCF_001447785.1 Gekko japonicus | reverse complement strand
GTCGAGCGAGCTGAGCCTGAGGCGTGCTAGGCGACGGCCGCGACTGGGGCGTGGAGAGCGATGCTGCTGCTCGAGGGGTCAGCAGTGTGCAAGCGGAGCCGGGAGCGGAGCGATGAGCAGTTGCCGGAGAGCTGGGATGCGAAGTTGCGCGGTTCCCGGAGAGGTCTCGGCGTCAGGCTCGGTGCGGTACTCGTGTTGGCGTCCGGGTCTTGTTCATGGGGTCGTAGATCCCACCTTCGTCGCCAGTGAAAAGTACTCAGAACGTGGAGTGATTCAGCAAGAGTGATTCAGCAAGAGTACTTTATTAGTTCAGGAACAAGACAAAGAAACCAGCTCGCAGGCCGGTTTATATGCGTTCAGAAAACCCGCCACCAAGCACACCTAAACACACCCCCTACTCCCGATAGGCTATTTACAGTAACCGGGCGACCATTGGTCTCCCGGCTGGGAAGCTGGCCCTTTGATTGGGCCGGCTAGGATCCTTTGGATCCTTTGTCTTACGACTGAAGCTATGGAGAAATACTGCCTGGCCAGCTCGGGCAAATCCGGGCATGTCAGGCTGAATGCATTACACGTGGTAATGGCGGCAGTACATTACACAATCAGAGGTCTTGACCAGTCTTGGAATTCTCTCAGTCACATCTCGGATACACGCTCCAGGAAGACAAGAAACCTCTCGAGATTCCTTGTCCGGTCTGCATGCAATGTCTTCCGTCCCTCTCAGTAGGGAGTCACCAACCACCACTACTCGTCTCTTCCTCCATGGGATAGCTTGGTTCCTTCTCTGCCTATGTGCTTGTGTGTCAGTCACATCCTTTTGATTTCGGAGTGTGCAATTCCATCGTCAGAAGCGGCTGGTATCAATTTTGCAGCTCCACTGGCTGTGAGTGTTTCCTGATTATCTTATTCTCAAGGTCACATTCTTCCTCTCACCCATCTTTTCCTTGTTACTTCCTTTCTCTTGCTCAGGATTTGCTACCTCTTGACATTCTCTCAGGAGCCCGTTTTCCTTCACATATAAAAAGCTTTCTCCCTCCCTGATGTTCCTCAGTGTACAGATTTGTGCCTTGAGTTCTCCCACCTTCTCCTCAAGCATTCTTATAAGCTTGCACTTGCAGCATGTGTAATGCATTTCACGACATGACAGAAAAATTATCATGGCACAATCCATGCAGGTCACTGGAATAGATCCTTCATTATCATCTTCCTTGGAGCAATGCTATCTTCTACGGCCTCAGGAACTTTCCTCAAACTCTGACGTAAACTCTTGTTGTGGTAATGTACCCTGAAAACATAGAGACTGACCAAATGGCTACCTTGCCAGCAGTTCTCTCCTCAGAACTCAGTAGCAGCCCTCTACTCGGGTTCTTACAAGGCCTCCAAGCAAGACCCACAGGTTACAACCCACAGGGCAAGAGCCCTTTGGTTCTCATGCCAAAGGCTCACGCCTCTGGCGAGGAGCAGCCTTTTGTTTCAAAAGGCCCCTTCCTGCTCAGCACAGCAGAGCCCAGCACAATAGGGGGCAGGGCTTGCAATGAACAGCACTCTACAACAACTCACTCAGCCTCCAACAACCCCCAAAGCACAAACAGCCCCAAACAGACTTAAACAGAACCACTCTCTATCAGGCTACAAAGAACCCATCTCTCTCCCAGCTTCCACACAGCAGCTAGGAAGGCAAAGGGAGAAAGAAAAATCCCCTACCTTCTATCAGCAACCCACCACATGCTCTCCACTCCTTGCCTCAGCCCAGGTGACTCAGATGTCATTCTGGTGTGTTGTATTTGGGGAAGTAGCCTCTTGAGCAGTTGTCATTGTGATCGTCTAGTAATTATATATTTGTGAGCTTAAAGTTTGCTAGCATTCTTCCCTTTGTAACTATCTCTTGTTTATCTACGAGGCTGCAAATGCTTGGCCTAAAACAAAGTCTTGTCATTGACTGAAAATGAGTTGGGAATGAAGGTGCCCTTTAATTGATGGAGGAATTTTCTCATCACAGAAGAAGTCTATCCCTGAAGAATGATTCCATTCATGGAGGAACTCCTTTCATAAGAAATACCAAAGACTGCCCTTAGCCTTCTTCAGGAATGACTGTAGTAGTACTTTCTAATACTTCAGCCTGAGCATATGAAGAATCAGTGGAAGTCAGGAACCAGGATTCACTATTTATTGATTTGCTAAATTTATATCTCACCCTTCTGCTGTTACAGGGCCCCCAAAGGAGGCTAACCATTTAAGATAACAAGATAAAATTATATTACGAAACCATTCTAATAAAAACATATAAAACATACATCATTAAAGAACAGAGTTTAAATACACTCAAAACATAAAAACATTGGTTAGAACGAAAGGCTCATTGAGGGAATAACAAATGAAACAAAGAAGTCTTTACCTGTTGGCTGACTACAGCAACAAAAGGGGACAGATTAATCTCCCTGCAGGGAGAGTTTCAGAGCTTTGGTGCCATGACTGAGAAGGCCCTCTCCTGGGTTGCGACCTGTTTAATCTCAAAAGGTGGGAACACTCAAAGCAGGACCTCCAAAGATTACTGTAACAATTGGACAGGTTCATATGGGGCTTTGAAGGTCAAAGTAAAAGATATGTTGGTTCCAAACCATATGGGGCTTTGAAGGTCAAGACCAGCACCTTGAATTATTCCCTCAAAGGAATTGGAAGCCAGTGTAGATGGGCCAAGACTGGAGTGTTATGGTCCCTACAACCCACACCAGTCAACAATCTGGATGTAGCTCTCCGTACTAATTTAAGTTTCTAAACACGTTTCAAGAGCAGTTCCACACAGAATGCACTACTAATCTAGATGTAAATAGGGCATGTACCACAGTGGCCAGATCATTTCTGTCCATGAAAAGCTGCAGCTAAAAGGCACTCTTGGCCACAGCTTTCACCTGCTTATCCAGTAGTAAGCCTGAGTCCAAGGCTATGGTTACACGGCAGGGCAATTGCGCTTTGTTCCCAATGTAATTTAAACCGGAATATTTTTTCCCGAGTTGGGATGTTCACACATCCCTCCCTGAACCACAAGCTCGCCTTCCCCGCCTGCTCACCTCCCTCCCCAAGCAACTTTCCAGCCACTGGCCTGATGAGAAGAAAAGAAAAAGGCACCTTTGAAAGAGTTCTCCTTTCCGCCCAATGCTGCTGGCTAGCTGGGCGCGCTCCCTGGTGCTGGGGGCTCCCTCCCTCCTAATGCTGCAGCTTCGGGGACTCCTGGGGCAGATGCCAAAGCCCGCTCCTCCGCCACCCCCCCCCCCCAGCTTCCTCCCCCAGAAACTTTCAACACCACCTCCATGCTGGAGGCTCCCTCCTTCCCTCCTAACGCCGCCTCGGGGACTCCTGGGGTGGCAGGACCACGAGCTCTGCGCTGGATGTGCTCTTGAACGTTTGTAGAATTTCAGCGAGGGAGTGTTCATGCGCTCAAAGGTGGAAGCTGGAGGAAGAAAAGACCCTCATTGCGCACCAAGAACGGTCAGACGAGCCTAATTGCAATAATTGCAAGAAAGGGCTGTCCAGATCACCGAAATTGCGAATTCAATGCGCAAATACCTGGAAAATACTTGATTTTCCTGGTACAGGAAAATGCGGGAGAGAACCACAAGGATTGCATGAGTGAGCCCGCTTTGCCACGAGAGGCGGATCAGCCTATCTGATCAGCAAATTTAAATGTGGGAGGGAACAGTGGCGAAACCTGATCAAAAGGACCGCACCCCAAGAGTATCCCCAAAATACAGACCTGTTCCTTCAAGGGGAGGGCAACCCCATCCAGAACCAGTGACACCTTAAATCCCAGGCCAGACCTGACATAAGAACATAAGAGAAGCCAATGTTGGATCAGGCCAATGGCCCATCTAGTCCAACACTCTGTCACAAAGTGGCCAAAAATACCAGGTGCCATCAGGAAGTCCACCAGTTGGGCCAGGACACTAAAAGCCCTCCCACTGTTGCCCCCCCAAGCACCAAGGATACTGTGCATCACTTGCCCCAGACCTAGAGTTCCTATCTATGTCTTGTGGCTAATAGCTACTGATGGACTTCTGCTCCATGTGTTTATCCAATTCCCTCTTGAAGCTGTCCATGCTTGTAGCTGCCACCACCTCCTGTGGCAGTGAATTCCATGTGTTAATCACTCTTTGGGTGAAGAAGTACTTCCTTTTATCCATTCTAACCCAACTGCTCAGCAATTTCATTGAGTGCCCACGAGTTCTTGTATTGTGAGAAAGGGAGAAAAGTACTTCTTTCTCTACCTGCTCTATCCCATGAATAATCTTGTAAACTTCTGTTAGGTAGCCCTCAATCGTCATTTCTTTTTTCTTTTTCTTTTTTATTCATTTTTAAATAATTATTTACAACAATAAACATTTAAAACATGAAATAAGCAACAACAAGAGATAAGGATCAAATTGCATCAGAACCTGTTATTCAACAGTTAAACTATGCTACCATTTTAGAACATTTATCAACCAATAAAGATGTAAGAGGTGCTGATAATTGTGCTTCCTCTGTTACTAAGGAGAATGTGTGGACTAGATTAGAGCTAGATGTCGGTATAGAAGAATATTATGTGTATCTCGGTGTGTATAATAGAGAGCTAAAAGAAAAGCCAAGAAGAGTAAGCAGTGTTAGAGGGAAGAAGTTCTGCGTCTGTCATGTACTGCAGCCATGGAAACCACGTACGTACAAAATTAGAATATGTCGTGGTGATGCCAGAACGTTGTCTTTGAAGTGAGTCAGAAATTTTGCACATAATAACCTGATCCCATACTTTATTTCTCCATATGGTCAGCATTGGAGGAGAAGCAGATTTCCAGGTGGTAGCTATGGCCAGACAGGCCGCTGCCAGCAAAATCAAGGTAAGTTCATTATAGCTGTATTGTGAGTCAGGTGTTTCTTGTATTTGAAGTAAGATAACTTCTGGTTTAATAGGAATTATTTGAGAGGTGATTTTGTTTATTTCTGCTATAACACTTTTCCAAAAATCATTGATGTGTGGGCACTCCCACCAGCAGTGGAAATAGCTTCCTTTAAGTCCGCATTGTTTCCAGCAGAATTGGCTATAATTGGGATTAAGATGGTGTAGACGACCAGGTGTGTAATACCAGCAGGTAATCAATTTGTATGTTTGCAGGTGGATCCCCAAGCACTTTAACCTTTCTTCATAGGGAAAGTGTTCCTACCCTTTTATCATTCTACTTGGCCTTTTCTGCACTTTTCCAGTGCTATAATATCCTTTCTGAGGTGTGGTGACCAGAATTGTACCCAGTATTCCAAATGAGGTCGCACCATCGATTTATACTGGAGCATTATGATACTGGCTAATTTGTTTCCAATTCCTTTCCTAATAATCCCCACCATAGTGTTGGCCTTATTTTTATTGCAGTCGCACACTGTCTTGACATTTTCAGTGAGTTAACTACTATGACTCCAAGACCTCTCTCTTGGTCAGTCTCTGCCAGTTTAGACCACATCAACATGTATTTATAGGTAGGATTTTTGGCCCCAATGTGCATCACTTTGCACTTGGTCACACTGAACCCCATTTGCCACATTGACGCCTACTTGGTTGAGGCCAACAATGGTTTCCTACATCTGCCTGGTACCCTCCCCCCTCCAAAAGTTCTGAATACAAGCAGGTGGTAGGCCTCCATCTTCCAAGGATCTTGTCCACATACGCAGACTGGCGAAAAAATGAAAAGTATCCAACACAATTGGACACGTAGATATCCTGGCACCATCTAACCTTGTCACAGCTAACATAGAGTCCAAGTCAGAATGGATGTGAGAGATTTTATCTGCAAAGTTCTGAGGAACAGAGTTATAGAGCATCACTGAGCAGTCCACCTCCTCCTGCAGGCTAGATCCCAACATGTCACTGACTCACAGGAACAGCTCTGCTGGCCTTCACTGTGCAGATGCAATAGTGGCAGAAAAATGATGTTTCTTTTCAGGGGTCATTTCGTAGAAAAAGAGCTAGGGGGACTCATTAGCATAACTCATTAGCATATGCCACACCCCCTGACATCACCGGAAGTGTGTCCTCCCCACAGCCGGCGGCGACCTCCAGCGGCCACCAGCAGGGAGCTCCAGGCCCCGCCCTCCCGCACCTCACCCGGGGGGATGGCATCCCCCCCCAAATGACCCCTATTTCTTTTTATCACTGCCACCAAATAAGCTTTAAAAGGAGCTTTTGCCCATGCCCTCTCAGATTTGGCCCAAGTCTTCATCCATTGCCGCTTTAGTTGTCTCCCTTGGTTTTTCATTGCTGGCAGTCCCACAGTAAACCAAGGGGCTACCTGGGCTGTAGCACCTGAGAGAGGGCTTCTGGAAGTGATCATGTCAACTGTCCGGGTCATTTCCTAATTTCAAAGGTCAACCAGGGGATCAACCATACCAACGGGGAAAACCCCTAGAGCTATCAGAATGTCACTCAGTTCCATCTGGCTCCAGGGTTGGATCATCTTAATAGATCCCCATCCCCTGAAGAATCTTGGTATCAGTCTAAACACAAGAAGGTAGTGATCTGTCCATGACCTAGGAACCATTGTCTCCAACATCAGATCACATTCCTCCTGCCCAGAACAAAATATCAGATCAAGAGTGTGACCTGCACAATGTGTAGGAACAATTATTACCTCAACCAGCCTAGGGGCCTTCAACACCACCCCTGAGACCAGCTCTGTCAGCTCAGGTAGGAACATTGTTAAGCAGTGGGGTTGGTGGTACACTACAGAATCCCAATCCTGTATCTCATTCCTAACATAAGGTACACAGCCTCAAAACTGGCAGCATCCTGGATGGGGCACTGTGCTGGGGAATAGAATTCTTATACAACACCTCCCTGCCCACCAGACCTATGCTGATGTATCACTGAGTACACTGGAGGGCACAATTGAGAGAGGTTAGCCCCTCTCCCTCTCCTAACCAAGTCTCAGTGATACATACCAGTCAGCCTTATCATCTAGGACTAAATCCTGGATGGCTGCTGTTTTTCCTGTGACTGATCTGACATTTAGCAGTAGGATTTTATAATCTGGCAGGTTGTTGATATGGTTACCAACATCACTTCAGCTGGAAGAAGAGCCAGAAGGGGCAACAACATGTAACTGCTGTCCCTTTACCTAGTCTGGTAAATGATATCTCCCCCTACCCCATACACTATGAGTCATGGCATAGTGCTCTGGTGGTGATTGGATCCATGTATGATTTGTCAATAACAGGTATCATATGATCTATGATACCACTTGTCATTGTCATTTTTGTTATTATTATTATTATTATTATTATTATTATTATTATTATTATTATTATTATTATT
>NW_015165239.1:1468514-1502625 GCF_001447785.1 Gekko japonicus | reverse complement strand
ATAATAATAATAATAATAATAATAATTTTTACCCTGCCTTTCTGCCCCCATGGTGCTACTAAGGTGGCTAACTAAAATGTAAAAATTAAAATCTCATCTTAAAAATCCATTAAAACTAACACATCATCTGAACAAGTGAAAACCAGACCTTAAAATACATAAAATAATAATAAAAAAACAGTTAAAACACTGGGGAGAAAGGATGGCTATAACCAAGCCCTGAGAAACAGCTACTTTATATGCACCCTTAGTGTGTTGAATCAACAGAACTTTAAAGGCCTCAGGTACTGTGCAGATATTGATTTTATAGAGGCTCTTGAATTTTGTCCATAAAAGACGAAGAGAAAGACAATCAGATGCAGTAATGCCCCCTACCTCCTGACTAAGTGTAAAAGATGTGCACTGTTCGCAGAAGATTTAGCAGTATAATTTTCACATCAGTAGGTGACATGATTACACTGAATCTGAATCGACTACCTAGCACTTTGCAAAACAGCCAGCAGTTTAGTGACTATAACGGTTTTTGCTTTGCTTCTGCCTTGCATAGGCCTGTTCTAGTCAGACAAGACTGGAGAAGAGAGATGGGTGCTCTCTACCTTTACACTGTCATGTCTATTTTTGTTGAGAGTTATACAGTGCCATCCTAAACAGGTCTACTCAGAATCCTACTCAGATATATTCAATGGGGCTTACTTCCAGGAAAGTATTATTAGATTGCATTGATGAGCATATATTCTTATGCTGAAAGATCTCTACATTTAGAACAACATGGCATATGATGTAGTTTACAAATTGGACCAGGGAGTTTAAGCTCTCACTTGTACAGGAAACTCCCTGGATGGACATGGGCCAGCTCCCCATCTCTCATCCTAAATTATTTTACAGGGTTGTTCTGAGATTCAAACCATCTAATCCTATTTCAGTAATTTGGAAGAATGGAAGAATACAAGTATGACACTGATATTTTTTTCTAACTGAAGGTTAGAGGAAGTGGGAGGGAAAAAAATATGCACAGCTCTGTAGCCAGTGACAGAGTTCATTTTGCCATTGGTACTAGGAAGCCAATTTCTATGCAAGAAAAGCTTCTCACATAAAGTTAGCATGGTGTAGTGGTTAGAATGTCAAGGTAGGATCTGGGAAACCCAGGTTCAAATTTTCACTCTGTGTCATGTTCAAGGGCAGACCTGGTGTTGTCTGAACAAGAGCCTCCGGTATGCACCAACACAGTTAAATCAACAAACAAATGTTGCATTCAGGGCAGAGTCTGACACTTTTGACTCTACCCAGGAGATTCAGGAGGCACAAATGCAAACAAAATTCAGCTCAAGAGATAAGAACAAGGTCATAAACCGGTACCAAGTCAGAAAGCTGAGTGTTCTGTCCACAGGTCTGGAAAAACAAGAAAGGCAGGAATTCAGGTGAAAGGCTTGATTTAAAAAAACTCAGAGAAATATTAGATAGGATCCCGTGGCTGGAAATGCTGAGGGGGAAATCTGCACAGGAAGGATGGGTGATGCTGAAAAATGAAGTGCTTAAGGCACAATCGCAAACTGTTCCAGTAAGAAAGGTGGGAGATGGGTAATGAAGCTGAGGTGGCTGAACAAGGAACTCTCTGAGGAGCTGAGACTAAAAAGGGAAATGTACAGGAAATGGAAGGAGGGTCAGATTACTGAGGGTGAGTACAAGAAGCAGGTTTGAATCTGTAGGGATGGTATCAGAAAGGCTAAAGCACAGATGGAGCTGAGGCTTGCGAGGGATGCTAAAAACAACAAGAAAACTTTCTATGCCTATGTTCAGAGCAAAAAAGAAGAACAGGGATGAAGTAAGCTCATTGCTAGGGGAAGACAGTCAAGCCTTAACAAGGGATGAAGACAAAGCAGAATTATTCAACTCTTACTTTGCGTCAGTCTTTAACTGTAAGGCGAACTGTATGCAAACTGAAGAATACAGGGCATATGAAAGAAGGAGAAACTTCCAGTCCAGAGTAAGTAAGGAAATGGTTAGAGAGCATCTAGCTGCCTTACATACTTTCAAATCTCCAGGGCTGGATGGCTTGCATCCCAGGGTGCTAAAAGAAATTGTAGTTGTTATTTCAGAGACTCTGGCTCTAATCTTTGAGATGTCCTGGAATACTGGTGTTGTGCAGGAAGACTGGAAAAGAGTGAATGTTGTCCCAATCTTCAAGAAGGGAAAAAAGACAGACCTGGGAAATTACAGGCCTGTCAGCTTGACATCAATACCTGGGAAAATTCTAGAGCAGATTATTAAATGCTCTGTCTGTGAGCACCTTGAACAGAATGAGTTAATTGGTAGTAGCCAGCATTGGTTTATCAAGAATAAGTCATGCCAGACCAACCTTATCCCCTTTTTTGACAGAGTTACCAAAATGGTTGACTCTGGCAATGCTGTGGATATAGTATATCTAGATTTCAGTAAAGCATTCGACAAAATTTTCATGATATCCTTGAGGATAAGCTGGATGAAGGAGGAATGATGTTGTGAACCTCTATAGGCCTCCAGTGGGAGAAGGCAGGAATAAATATATCTAAATAAAGCAGCCCTTAGGTAGTTTTTCTTTGGGTCAGCCTGACTGATCTGTTCTTCAATTAATATTATCTTGATAAAAATAACTTTGGTCTCAGAACACAGTTTCAGCAAAGAAAGATTAAGAGATTTTGCTGGGAATGTATGTGTGTAGCACTAGTAATAACAGCAAATCTGTTTTTCTTACATGTACAGTTATTTGCATTTTATTTTTCTGATAATTTCTATATGAAATAACACTCCTGCATACACACATGAATATTTACAACTTTAATCAGCTAATGCTGTCAGGATGCATGTGGCCATTTTAACTTGTTCTGTGTCTCCCTATGAAGTATCTATCCCATGCAGTACTAAAAACATGTTTTCTGCATGAAAGTCTCCATGAACAAACTCTTCATTCCTTTCAATAGCAGTTCTTATAACAAGCTGTCCTATTACACTTAGTGAACCTTAGATCTGGCTCTAAACCTTTTATTTTCAATTGGCTGCTGTTAATACTGTCATTTAAAAGTGAAAAGTCACAAACAATCCTTAATTCACTTTTATGATAATGACCTTCCTATCCAGTCAAGACAAATCTTCTTCCCTTATGTGAACAGAGATAGGCAATTTTCTTCATTGAAGCTAAACTTGCTAGTTCATAACCAAGCGGAAAACCTCTTAAAGCTGGCACCTGAACTCCTAGATGCAGCTTTAATTTACATGTCAACACATTTCAGGCCTTTTAAACACCCCTCTGTTATTTTAAAAGGTGTTTCCATAGTTACAGCCAAACCACATGATTCTTGGAGCTTTTTGGACTGAGCTTTATCTCTAGAGGAAACATCTACCATTGAATAAGCGCATCCCTCACCTTGACTGAAAGGCCTTAATCAATACAGTAGGGAGACTTTCCTCTTCCTTTACTCACTGACCAGCCACTACAATGCAGGTTGGTAAATTTACAAGAATACTGAGCCATGCAGAGGCTACACAAACACACCTAATGTTAATATTTACTATAGCTGTCTGGCTGCCATAAGGCATTGAAGCAATGCAAAGGAATATTCTGTATCAAAACATCACACTGGGGAGCATTCAGAACATTTTCCATTTAGGTACTTTGCAGCTGTTGTTTAAATCTTGTAGACAGGATTTTTTAGCCTGATCTTTTTCAACAGACTTATTCCTGTCCACATGTTGCTTGTATCTTCTTAGAATTTGACACATCTATTATTCTGCATACAGATCAATTACAGAGTGGTCTCCAATATGATCCCCATGGACATCATGGTGCCACTGACACCTTTTCTGGTGTCTGCAAAGTTTTTTAAAAAGTGGTTGGGGCCAGATGGGGGCATCTGCCCAGCAAGGCTTTTAATTACCCACTGGAGATTTGATTGGCTGTGCAGATATTTGAAAACATCGCTTTGGCAGCAGCTGCCATCACTGAACAAAGATCTTCACTGTGTGACTGAAGAGAAGCTGTGGAAGCCATTTTGCGGCTGGCTCCAACTCCTGCAGCAACCATTTTGCACCTACGACACTTTGTCACAATTCCAAAGGTTCCTGCAGGCTCAAAAAGATTGGGGACCCCGGGTTACAGGATAGTTTTGATACGTTGAATGTCTTGAGTGGTGGTTGAGCTCCCTGGTTCGTGCTTGAACTGGGGTTCATTTGGGGGCTTGTGCCCATCCCTACTACAGCCCCCTTAAGGTTTAAGCAGATTGAACAAAGGAGTTTGATTTTACGGACCCCCAGAGTAGGTGCCTCTTTGTGAAGGTGCACTTCTTTTAGTTGATTCTTATTGGATGGATGTGGGAACAACCACTGCCATTTGTTGTTGTTGTTGTTCAGTCGCACAGTCAAGTCTGACTCTTCACGACCCCATGGACCAGATCATGTCAGGCCTTCCTGTCTTCCTCCGTCCTCTGAAGTTGGCTCAATTTTATGTTCGTTGCATCTATGACACTGTCTAACCATCTCATCCTTTGCCGTCCTCGTCTTCTTTGACTTTCAATCTTTCCCAGCATCAGGGTCTTCTCCAGTGAGTGCTCCCTTCTCATTTGGTAGCCAAAGTATTTGAGCTTCAGTTTCATTATCTGGCCTTCCAGGGAACAGTCAGGGTTGATTTCTTTTAGGATTGACTGATTTGATCTTCTTGCAGTCCAAGGGATTCTCAAGAGTCTTCTCCAGCACCATAGTTCAAAAGAATCTATTATTCGGCACTCGGCCTTCCTTATAGTCTAACTCTCGCAGCCATACATGACTACTGGGAATACCATTGCTTTGACCATGCAGACTTTTGTTGACAGGGTGATGTCTCTACTTTTTATCATGCTGTAGGTTCGCCATCGCTTTCCTCCCAAGGAGCAGGCGTTTTTTAATTTCATGGCTGCTGTCACAGTCTGCAGTGATCTGGGATCCCAGGAACGTGAAGTCTGTAACTACTTCCACGACTTCTCCTTCTATTTGCCAAGGAGTGATGGAGCCATATGCCATGATCTTAGTTTTTTTGATGTTGAGCTTCAAGCCCACTTTTGCGCTCTCCTCTTTTACCCTGAGTAAGAGACTCTTAAGGTTCTCTTCACTTTCTGCCATTAGAGTGGTATCGTCTGCATATCTGAGGTTGTTGATCTTTTCCCCAGCAATCTTAATTCCCGCTTGTGATTCATCCAGGCCAGCATTTTGCATGATGTACTCTGCATATATATTAAATAAGGAAGGTGACAATATACATCCTTGTCGTACTCCTTTTCCTATTCTAAACCAATCAGTTGTTCCATCTCCGGTTCTAACTGTCGCTTCTTGACCCTTATACACTGCCATTAAACAACAACAAACACCTCTGTCTGCATTAATTTCATTTTCCTACATTTACAGTGACTGAGTTTTTTTGCCTTTCTACTGAAAGCTCTGCATTTGCCATCATTCCTTATTTGTTTCCTTTCACAAAGTGAGGAATGATGGAGGGAAGAAGAATGATGGTTCTGTTGTCACTGCCTTTGAGGGAATTTTGGGTGAGCTGGCTTGTTTGCTTTCCAACCAAGTGACACTAAGATTGTGGGGGAGTTAGTGCTGTCTGTCCACTAAAGACTATCCAAGTTTCAAGTGAATTGGACCATGGGGTCCAATTCTACAGGTAGCTGAATGAAGTGCCCTCAGGCATTCTACTTGCAAAGATAAAAAGGCTCCACCCCACAAAGCAAAGAAGGAAGAAGGAGTGACCTAGAAAAGCACCTCTTCCAGACCTTGTGCCTGGCCTGTGCAGGCCTGGAGCTACCATCCTGCTGCTGGTGGTGGTAAGTACCCTAACATGAAAAGCTACATGGATTTTTTTTTTGGGGGGGGAGTCGTAATGCGTAAGTATTTTGGATTGTGTAACCATTCTGGAAAATCATGGTAATGAGCCAGAACAGCAACTTTTATGTATACTTTCAACCCCTGGAATTCCAGAATGCACACCCCTAGGAACAACTGGGAGGATAATTGTCTTGATGCCAGGGCAATTGTCTTTATGCTTTACTAGGAATAAGGCCTGTTGTGGAAATAAATACAATGAACTCTAGAAAGAGGCTCTGGGAGAGTGCCAAGGCCTTGGGCACTCAGTGTCAATGTGCTGTGGTGACCTCAGCAGGGTATAATGACACAGAGTCCACCATTTTCTCCAGAGGAACTGATCTTTGCTACCTGAAGAGCAGTTGTAATTTTTAGTAATTGCCAGCCCTCACCTGGAGATTGGCAACAGTGGTTCCCCAGGAGGGAACGGCTGATTTGGAGGGTGGAGTCTATGGCATTGTACCTGTCTGAGGTCCCACCCTTCCTCAAACCTCACCCTCTCCAGGCTCCACCCCTCAAATCTCCATGAATTTCCCAACCTGGGGTTGGCAATCCTATCTCCTTCCTACCCAAGCATCAACCTGCCATTATCTGCCCCTCTGATTTCAGCTTTGCATCTCCTCCCCCCTCCCCCTAGAGATCAGTTGTAATTCTGATCTCCACCCCTTTCCTGAGATTGGCAACAGTGGTTCCCCAGAAGGGAATGGCTGGTTGGGAGGATGGAGTCTATGGCATTGTACCTGTCTAAGGTCTCACCCCTCCTCAAACCTCACCCTCTCCAGGTTCCATCCCTCAAATCTCCAGGAATTTCCCACCTGGCATTGGCAACCCTATCTCCTTCCCAGCCAATCACCAACCTACCTTTATTTCTCCTCACTCTTCAGCTTTCCATTCCCCCCACACACACCTGCAGCTTCTTCCATGCTCTAAAGCCCTGACTGCCACAGAGTCCACCATGTTCCATGTTCTGAAGCTCTGACTGCCACAGAGTCCACCATTTTCTCCAGGGGAACTGATCTCTGCCATCTGGAGAGCAGTTGTAATTCTGAGTGATCTCCAGCCCTTACCTGGAGATTGGCAACAATGGTTTCCAAGGAGGAAAAGTAGTCTTTCTCTGCAATGGGGACCAAAGCAGCTTACATCATTAATGATTTGGAGATGGGAGTAAGCAGTGAAGTGGCTAAATTTGCGGATGATACAAAGTTGTTCAGGGTGGTGAAAACCAGTGAGGATTGTGAGGCACTCCAAGGGGATCTGTCAAGGATGGGCGAGTGGGCGTCGGCATGGCAAATGGGGTTCAATGTGGCCAAGTGCAAGGTGATGCACATTGGAGCCAAAAATCCTAAATATAAATACACATTGATGGTGTCTGAACTGGCAGAGACTGAGCAAGAGAGAGATCTTGGAGTTGTAGTGGATAACTCACTGAAAATGTCGAGACAGTGTGTGACTGCAATAAAGAAGGCCAATGCTATGCTGGGGATTATTAGGAAGGGTATTGAAAACAGATCAGCCAATATAATAATGCCCCTATATAAATCAATGGTGAGACCTCATTTGGAATACTGTGTGCAGTTCTGGGCACCACACCTTAAAAAGGATATTATAGCTTTGGAAGGGGTGCAGAAAAGGGCAACTCGAATGATAAAAGGGTTGGAGCGCTTTCCTTATGAGGAAAGGTTAAATAGGTGCTTTTCTCCCTTTCTCACAATACAAGAACTCGTGGGCACTCCATGAAACTGCAGAGCGGTCGGGTTAGAACGGATAAAGGGGGGTACTTCTTCACCCAGGGAGTGATTAACACATGGAATTCACTGCCACAGGAAGTGGTGGGTGCTACAAGCATGGACGGCTTCAGAAGGGAATTAGATAAGCATGTGGAGCAGAGGTCCATCAGTGGCTCTTCTCCCTCTTCCTTCCATCAGTGGCTATTAGCCACAAGGTATAGCTAGGGGCTCTGGGGCAAGTGATGCTCTGTCTTCTTGGTGCTTGGGGGGGGTCAACAGTGGGAGGGCTTCTAATGTCCTGGCCCCACTGCTGGACCTCCTGATGGCACTGGTATTTCTGGCCACTGTGTGACACAGAGTGTTGGACTGGATGGGCCTTTGGCCTGATCCAACATTGGCGTCTCTTATGTTCTCTTAATTAATAACAGTACTATGTAAGACATTTTGTAACATGATCATTAGCAGAGATGAGAAATCCTGCCCTATGGTCTCATTAGCATTTTTGGCCATAATTTCCACCTCTGAGATGCTTGCCACAACCAATGCTCCCTCTAGGCTGTGGAGTCATGTGAGCAAAAATTCTACTTTCTGAGCTACCGGCATTAAAGTTGTGAGTGAGCAATTTGGCAACTGCATCAATTAGTTTGCTCTGGAGCCATCCTTCCTGAGCTAGGAAAAAAATGTGTGAACCAGAGGCTAAAAAACTGTGAGTGAGCTCACACTAACTCACCTTAGAGGAAACACTGGTCACAACCTCCTGAACAGATAATCAAAGGGACACGTCCATAATATTTTATTGGAAGCCTTTGTCAGTTGTCAATATAATCAAATTGCAGGTCAAAATCATGCTCTGGTTGAAGCAGGTATATATTCATAAACTTTGAATGGTTAAGGGAATAGTTCCTTGTTCCTTTTTGTAAATGTTAATGCTTGCACTTTCAGAGTGATGAGGGTTGGGGCATGACAGATGAGAGGTTTAGGAATGCAGCCAGTTGTTAAATACCTGAGTGGAAACAGGGTGAGCACCAATAACAATGCCAGGAGAAATATAAAACACAGCACACAGGAAATTAAACAAAAAACACTGACAACACAAAAGATACACCACCTACCTGAAAAAGAATTTTCCTGCAAGTTCTATGGATTATATGTTGCCTAACAGCATATTGATAGAACAAATCTTCTTCTTCTTCTTCTTCTTCTTCTTCTTCTTCTTCTTCTTCTTCTTCTTCTTCTTCTTCCTCCTTTAAAACAACCCTGTAAGGTAGGTCAAAGCCATTATCCCTATGTTATAAGAGTGGCTTGCCTAAGGCCAACTAGCAAGTTTATGACTGATTCAAATAGATGACTTTCTGATCAATCCATTGGCCACTATGGTGAAGCAGTATATAGTCCATCTCAGCTTCCTGAAGCAGAGAAATTTGAACGGGTTTTACAATTCAGTGCTTGATTTTTGAAATGAGATACGATCAGCTTCCCAAAGGGATCTGTCTGGTGTTCCTTCTAGACCATGCCCTAATCGTGGGTTCACCACTCAGAAAAAGAATATCTGTATAAGATAATACATCTAATGGTCATTTGTTGTTTCATAAGCTTACAGGGGCGTTGCTATGGAGTGTCATAAACAGCTTCTGCACTTCAGAATTTACCAGTACCCCACTGTACCAGGTGAAATCCTTGAAATCCCTAATGGTTCTGTGACATGACTTCAGGAGGGCTGTGGTAATTTTAATTATACTACCATGGGAATGTTCAATCGCATGATTAATACCATCATTACAATGTAAGGAGCCACTTGTCATGGACAAGAGTCTCCAAACAATTACGATTTCATGTGCTTGTCATGGCATCATGTGAACTCGAATGGTCATGCCAACAATTCTATGCAACTACAGAAATAACAGAGATGGTATACATCGTGTCAAAATTATTCATATGCTTATTTTGTGTGTGAATGAAAATGAATTAGGTATATGAACACATTCCTTATATCTTGTAAGACCTCCAGTCCTGCTTTTGAAAATGAAAATGATGGGCTCATTCCTTCAGATAACCTTTTTTATGAAAATGAAGATCAATTTGAATAGGCAATTGAAATGGTAATTATCAGGCTCCCTTGAAAATCATGCCCCCCTCTGTCTATTGATTTAATAATCTCTGTAAGAGCTGCTTCACATAAACAAGCTATCACATTTGGTTCAACTAGCCCTTCAGCTAATCCAATCATCTCATCTATGTATTATTATTTGAATAGAATCATGAAATCTTTGATGCAATTATTGCAGGTTCATGAAAATACAAAGAACCATTATGGTGTTTATTTCATGCATATTTCTCACAATCCATTTTACAGAATGGGAAGCTGAAGCTACTTATTTTTTTATGACCATTCAGTGACAAGTAGTTGAATTAGTGTTTTAACACCAACCACCCGCAAAGCCTAGTCCAGTCATGTTACTAGACCAACAGTACAATCCTGAGAAAATTTGTCCATAAACTTCAACAGACTTATAAGGGTGTATCTTTGTTTAGGATTGCATGGTAAATATGCTAGCAGGAGACCTGAACTGTAAACAAAATAGCTTTGACTATCTATCTATCTATCTATCTATCTATCTATCTATCTATCTATCTATCATCTATCACTTCTGCAAAGAAGTTAAGGTGAATTTAGGAATACAAAGTTGATGATCTGAATGCACATTTTAGGAAAGCAGAAAAAGAAGCCACTCTGATCAGCTATGAATGATGGGCTCAGCTGTGTACACTCTATTAGAAAACAGGCATGCCATCCTCACCTAATGTTGGCTGGCAGCTTCTATACGACTGACACAGGACCATTGTTAGTATGCTGCTCCGTAATTAATGGGTTTGTGTTGTGTTACTATGGACTCTAGTATGTCATGCTCTGCTCTAACTAAGCACCTTGGAGTTGGATATGGGTAGACTGATCATGCTTCCTTCCCTGTGCTTTTGCCAGTCAAAATGGAAATGTTTGCAGGATAGGATCTGAACCTGATCTATGGTGCTCCCAGGCAGGTGGACGTTACACCACTCCTATCAGGTATATTATGGTCTTCCTTATATGGGATGATACTATGTTTTTTGTGTTTTTTCTCTTGTGTTCATTGTGAGGGTATGGGTAAGGTGATACCTGAGAGGCATGGCAGCATCACCTAAAGTTGGTTGGTGGCTTCCATATGTGACTGACACAGGAGAGTTGTCGGTGGGCTGTATTGGCAATGTTACTCTTTTTGGAGCTTAGGACTGAGTTGTTCAACTTATATCCTATGTGGAAGCCATAAACTCTAATGTAAGGTTGTCAGTATCTAGCCTGAGTTAGAAAAGTTCACCCATTAAAAAGGCAACAAAGTCTCAATTTTCCTGGATTTTTCCTTTTTTATCATAGTGGGTGTTTAATGTTTTTAATATGTATTCTATGAAGACTGCAATGGTATGTTGAAACTTTGCCTTAAATAGCTGAGAGTGCTTGATTTCAGGTATTTCAGGTATTTTAGAGGGTAGTAAAAAGCCATGTAAATAAAGTAAAAAATAAAATGTAACCATGGCAGCTCAATGACATCATTTTCCTAAATTGCAATGATAGCTTGTTAAAAGTAGCTGGAGGATTATGGACCAGATCTCTTTGTTGGATGGACAATTGTGTATCTTGTCTAGTAGGAGTCTAAATTTGAGATGCCAGTATGAAAGAGCAAAAAAGGGGCATCACAACATTTTTTTCATGTTCCATAAAGGGATAATAAGAGATTTCACACATTCTAGAAATTGTAGATAGCCAAGGACCATCTATACGAGTACGTCCTGTAACTATACCTATCTATATTTATAACTTTATTTACATTTTTGTACATTGTACATGGCTTGAAGTCAGGCAACTAAAAGTTCAACTAAAAGTGGTGAGATGAAGGTGTTATTTTTGGTTTTCTTTGAAGTTCTTTCTGGAGGTTGTATTTGCATTTAGTAATTAAAGATGGGGTGTAGGTGTATCTGATTATGATTGACTCTGCCGATTATTTATTCACCCATGTGTCTAAGCTTCTTGATTCTGCTGTGTATACAGTTTGCATCTGCCAACACCAACCAAACATGTTCTAGTCAATTAAATTTGCCCTTTAATAAAATATTTGTCCTTTAACACAGTTCATTGGTCTTGATTAACTTTGACTTACATTAAAAGTCTTCAGATTGTAGGCACTATGTATAGTATTCCTAGAAAATAAGACATTAAAAAGGCATTTGGCAAAGTCAACATGTTCCACAGGTTCAACAGTTCAAGGCTTCCACTCAAGATTATTCTTGACTTGAATATGTGAATATATGAAGGTGCTTTATATTCAGACTATCAGTTCATCTATCTCAGCACTGGCTGCTCTGTCTGGTGGCAACTCCCTAGAATCTAATGCAGAGAAAGGTCCTTCCCAGCACCTACTACTAAGATCCTTTTAGCTGCAGATGCCAGGGACTGAACCTTTTACTTGCAAAAGCTTGTATTCTGCTCCTGAGCTCCACTCTGTATTGGCTAATGGAGGACAAAATAGGATACATTTAAGTGGCACAACACAGCAAAAAGGGAATTCATAGATATAAAAGGCACAGTTAACCATATGTTGTCAGTTATGACTGATTTTAACTGCATTAATCTGAATGCTGACTATTGAAATTTGAATCATGCCATTGGAAACTAGCAATAAATCAAGAAGCCTTTCAGGGTAAAGCTTTTTGGATGAATATGGTTACCATGTGTGGTCTGGGAGATCCACTATACCTTATACTAGGGGTGTGCAAAAATCCCCCAGTATTTTTTGGATATAGTGAATCTGAAAAATATCAGTATTTCCCGATATTCCCAAATTCCAATACCAGGGTGTGGTCACATGGCAAGCATACCACAATTTGTTCCCATTGTAGATTTGATTGGCAATATTTTGGGGGGGTTGGGATGACCACAACATCCCTCCCCGAACCGCTTGCATCATGCAACGAGGCTCCAGGCACCATTCAAATTGGCTTTTTGCATGTGCATATACACATGGCCGAATCACTGCTTCCACTGGGACTCGCCATACTTCCTTGTTCTTTCAGGTCCCGTCCCCCCCAACAGCAAACAAAATTAACTGATGACGTAAAACAACACATAGACTGGAGTCTATATGTGCACTTGAATGTTTATACATCGATTTTATTCAGTGCAGGATTGCTCATGTGCATGTTAGCGTATGAAGCGTCTAGTAATCACACATACTAGGTTGCTAGTGCTGACTATTCACAGTGGATTTATTTACACAGTTATATACACAGTCTCTTTAACACTCTTAGACTCAAATCACTGTACAATCCGGCAGAGTGCTCCGCAGCAAGGCATTCACCAGAGTGAACAACTCTACAAGTACTGTACACAATATATACACATCCAGCACCAATCAGGGTCCAGTGCTGAATCATGGTGACATCATTTGGCTGATGCAACTTAGATGCAATCTAGACCTGGTGACATAATCACATGACTCTCTTAGCTGTCAACCGGATCAAGATGATCTACACCATTTACCTTTCAGGCTGTCATCTTGTCCCCATACATGATAGTATGCTGACAGTGCACAGTGATGGAAGCTTGTTAAAAAAAAAAAATTGTGAGAAGGATGTTCAGATGACCTAATCGCAATCATTGCGAGAGATGGCTGTCCAGATCAGTGAAATCGTGGATTCAAAGCACAAATATCCAGAAAGTACTTGATTTCCAGGTGTAGGAAAACTCACTAGGGAACTGGGAAGATTGCGTGAGTGAGCACACTTCGGTGCAGGAGATGGATGCGGGTGTCTGATCAGCAATTTTAAATGCGAGAGGGAACAGCAGTGAAACCCTATCGAAAGAACTGTGTGACCATGGCCCCAGTGTGGTATTCAGATTCGTGAAATATTTGGGATTGCCAAATTTTTGGACTCCATTATAGTCTATGGGGACCATTGACTATGATGGAGAGTCGAGCCGGGGGTATCTAGGGGGTTATTTTTGAGGTAGAGGCAGCCTCTCCTCAACCCCCACCCCAAGTTTCAAAAAGATGAGGCCAAGGGGTCCAGTTCTATGAGCCCCCAGAAGAAGGTCCCCTCATCCTCCATTGTTTCCAATGGAGGGGGAAAGGCATTTAAATGGCATGTGGTGCCTCATAATTAGACAGCCAGTTTGGTGTAGTGGATAAGAGTGGCGGACTCTAATCTGGAAAACCGGGTTTGATTCCCCAGTCCTCCACATAAAGCCAGGTGGGTGACCTTAGGTCAGTCACAGATCTCAGAGCTCTCTCAGCCCCACCTACCTCACAGGGTGTCTGTTGTGGGGAGAGGAAGGGATGGTGATTCTAAGTTGCTCTGAGACTCCTTTGGGTAGTGAAGGGCAGGGTATAAAACCAAGTCATCGTCGTCGTCTCCTCCTCCTCTTCTTCCTTCCCATGCTGCAAGTGAACTCCAAAGTGGCAATTACTTTCCGTATTTATGATCTTTTCACCCTCACATTTCTGGGTAATATTGGTGGGGAAAAATAAGGTTGTCAATTTCACCCATAGCTCCTTCCAGGTTCAAATGTTACTGGTGTCAAGAGTTGACTTGGTTGGGTATCTGATGTTCACAACCTCACAAGAAACCTACTCGTAATCAGTGGAGATGGACCATCTGCTCCCACCAGGAATGGGAGATTACCTATAAAAACATATGAGCAGCCCTGCTGGATCAGACCAGTAGTCCATCTAGTCCAGCATCCTGTCTCACACAGTGGCCAATCATTTCCTCTGTATGGCAAACAACAGGGCATGGAGGCTGAGGCCTTCCCCTGATAATGCCTCCTGGCACTGAGATTCTGAGGATTAGTGCCTCTGAATGTGGAGGTTCCCCTCAGTCAACATGGTAATAGCCATTGATAGACTTATCCTCCATGTATCAATCTAATCCCCTTTTAAAGATGTTTATTCCTGTGGCCATCACAACATTCTCTGGCAGCAAATTCAACATTTTAATTACTCTCTGTGTAAAGTAATATTTCCTTTTGTCTGTCCTGAACCTACTGCCCATCCATTTCATTGGATTTCTTCAAGCTAGTATTTTGGGAGAAAGAAAAAACATCTTGTCCAGGCATCCAAAAATCTGAACTGGCCCAGTACCATTCCAGAGTAGCATGGAAAGTGATCACAGTGAAACCATGACTGCAATTTATGACCTTGGGTTACCAGCCACCAGGTGAGGCCTAGAAATCTCCCAGAATTACAAGAATTGTAGTGTCTAGAAATATAAAATAAATAAATGATAAATAAAGAAAAGCAACCAGCTATATCTTGGGCTAGTTCTGAATTCAGAAGCTGGCTCATTCAAAGGCATAGGCTGCAAATCGTGGGCTGAGGACCATACCTCATGCCAAACTGAAATTTCACCTCTCTAACAGGAAGTTGAAAGCAAATGCTCAGCATAGATGTTACAGCTGGCAAACACACTACTGCAATCTTTCTCTTCCTTCCAAAGAGATTTATACCTGCAGCAGAAGGGGTAAAGCAAACATATAACAAAGATGACAAAGATGTTCCCCCAGTCCATCTCTGTGTCAGTTTTGTTTTTAACTACCAGAATGTTGAATTTAATAGGAAGAAGGGAACTGACATCACCAGGCACAATTCAGATCCAGAATACCACTACAAACCATTTTTAGTCCCTGCAGAAGTTTTATAAATAGGGTTGCCAGGTCTGGCCTCATCCCCAGTGGATGTTCCTGGAGGGGGTGGGGTGTCCCCAACACAATGACATCATGTTGGGGACATCCCTGCCCCCAACAATGACCATCCATGGCCACAACTCTCCATCACCTCCTGCAAGATTTAAACGGCCCACCAATCAGCTGGAGGGCCCTTTAAATCTTGCAGGAGAGGAGGGAAAGGGGCAGCCACCAGCTGCATGCCTAAACTCCAAGTGGGGTTGCCTGGACCCCACTGGCCAGAAGCCTTTAAAGTGACCAATGTTCCCTCTAAGCTGTGGAGTCTTGTGAGCAACATTTCTACTTTGTGAGCTGCTGGCATTAAAGTTGTGAGCAAATGATTTGGCTACTGCATAAATTAGCTTGCTCTGGAGTCATCCTCCCTGAGCTAAGACAAAAATCTGTGAGCTGGAGGCTAAAATTCTGTGAGCTAGCTCACACTAACTCAGCTTAGAGGGAACACTGAAAGGGACCCATTAATGCTTCTGGCCAGTGGGGGTTTTTGCACACCTGAACTCCTAGTGGCAATGGTCCTGGTCCTTGCTGGCCAGAAGCATTTAAAGAGATCCTTTAAATGCTTCTGGCCAGTGGAGGTTTCAAGCACCTGAATCCCAAGTGGTGAATCACGGCTTGGAGTTTAGGCATGCAGCCAGTGGTCATCCCTCTTCCTCCCCTCCTGCAAAATTTAAAGGAGCCTCCAGCTGATCGGCAGGCCACATGCTCCCCTGATTAGCTGGAGGGCTCTTTAAATCTCTCAGGAGAGGAGGGAGAGGGTTGGCCATGGATGGTCATTCTTGGGGCAGGGCTTGAGAGTGGGGCTTCCCCTGCCAACCAGCTGGGCGGCAGCAGGCTGAAGCCCCCAAAATTGGGGGAACTCCCATCATGATCAGGGGTCTGGCAACCCTATTTACAAATGTTTTATTTTGCAGTGCAAAATCTAATTTCACAGATTTTCACTGCTGTGCTAGAGAGCCTTTCTTATGGCAGATATTCATCCCTATCCTATGCCTTTCTTCCTATTTATCATAACAGCCCCATCACACTGTCTCAAAGCATTCACTCGTTTTAAGTTCTAGAACTTACAGCTGTTTGCAATTCAACTTTCCAAAAACAGGTTAAATACACTGGGTGATTTCGCTGGATAACAGATAATGTGCACAATCCAGCAAAAATGTAACAATGAAATTAGTAGGAGCTGTTAATAACAAACTCATCAAATTCAAGGTTTTCCGTGGAATTTAATGTCAGTGAATTTTTGCCAGTTTGGACCCAGTGTGTTTATTGAACATGAAGGTTCTTGCTCAAAACCCACTACAAATAAGTTCCATGAGATTATCTACTGTGTTTAAAATTAAATGAAATCCAACATCCATTTTCTGCTATTTGGGACAAGCCAGGTACTTTGCCATCCTGGATGAGGTGGTTGTTTATCCATCTTCCATTGAAATCTGTTAGTAAATCTTTAAAAATTCTAGTGGCAAAGTTAGCAAACTAAAAATGAGGGATAGAGCCAGGTGGTCAGATGTGTAGGTCTGAAGCAGTAGAACAAATTTGGAGTCCAGTGGCACCTTTAAGACCAACTAAGTTTTATTCACATGTTAGGATAAATCCTCGTGAGAAGATTAATCCTTAGGGGTTCTTGGACACTAGTGTATACAGAGATAAGAATTCAGAACAGACACTCCTTATTTCCCACAAAGAGACAACACACCTGGATGTTTAAAGAATAAATGTTGTCTTTACTGAATAATATTGGAATTCGCAAGCATACAAAAACTGTTTCACACACACAAACACACCCGATCCTTTAGGTACAATAGAGATGGAAAGCAATCAATATGAAAAATCATAAACGTTGACTAACTGGGTGGTAGCACACAAAAGGTTGACGAATATACTTATGTGATCCAGAAGAGAGTTTGATCTTCTCAATGAGGGATGCGGGAACAAAAGATCTATCTAGAGGGATTCTACTGCACACGAGTGGACCAGCCAAACACGTGTGGGCTTCACTTGGTCGCGATCCAAGGAAGCACGTGAGAATAACCTTCAGTAGAGCTTTAGTTGCCTAGGTGGGATGGGGATGGCTAGCGACGAACAAAGGATGCTCCTAGCCTTTTATCACCTTGTTTGGGGGTTGGCATCAGTGCTTCTATAGGAACCATTTGGTCAAGGTGTCACAGTTGCATTGCCATGGAAACCTTTGATGTGAAGATGCTCTGGCTTGGTCCAAGGGTTGTAAACAGGAAAAAGTCACTTTCAGATGCAAACCAGATACAGGGTTACGTGTTATCCAGGAACTCCTTGATGGTGGAATACTTGTTGTTTGTGAGAGTCCTTGTGGCTGAGCATAATGGAGAATGCCTTCTCTTTCCCAAGGCAGGATGGGTAGGTGTGTGTGCGCCTTCATTAGCATATTGGTACAAGCAGCACATTGGCACAGCAGCTTCCAGGTGCAGGCAAACCACAGCAAGCAAATCACACAGCATTCCAAAACCCATACACAAATGCAGATACATTGCATACATTCAAGCATCAGCACAATACAGATAAAAATACATTTTTAAACACATCTCCTAACACAAGGTATGAACTTTCGTGTGCATGCACACTTTTTCAATTGAGGGATTTATTGTGTGTAGAAGTTCCTTAAACTGCAAGCGAGAACAGAAAAAAACATATCATGTTGAAAGCACTTGATTTTACAAATGTCATTGAAACATTTGGGTCTAATCAGCACGAAATTTTACAATATAATTCAGTTCATTGAATACAGTCATGATTGGACAACGACTTTCAGAAGTGCATGAGGTTATGCTCATAAGCACATAATGCAAAATAATTTATCATAATGTAGCAAAGCATGCATGAATAAGCCACCATTCAGAGCCCATTTGTCTCTCCTCTGGTTTTGACTGCTTTGCATTCTTCCAGTTTGTGCAAAGCAGTCAGCTATCTTAAGAGGCTGCCACTTAATTGCTCTTGCACAAGGAGACGCATTAGTGGGCCCCAGAGTCTGTAATGTCAACTTCATTTAGAGGATGTGGTACATTGGGATAAGCAAACATGGTCCAAGGTGTACTTGATGGGGGCACAGTGCCCTTACTGCTGTTCCTAGAATGTGGTGTCTTTGCCAGGGACCTTAAAAGATGTGCTGATTGTTTCTGTTTTTTATTTCTTTAAAGGGCAACATGAAGTTGAAGGAAGTAGTAACTAGATAAAAAGAGATAATGGCAAAATGACTGTGTCAACTGTACATGATTGTGAAGGATTTAAAAATCTGTTCTTCAGCACTTATAATTCCAATTCTTTTTTATTTTATCAGTTTTACAGTGATAGTCCTGGAAAATAAAGTATAACAGGAATTAGAGTTAATGATTGGGAAAGGAGCAACCCAAGGATACAGACAACATACACACCAAATAATCCACTTTCGATGCACTTTTGAATTGGATTTTGCCAGTTCACACAGTAAAATCCAGTTGGAAATGTATTGAAAGTGGATTAATTAGTGTGTGTGATCGCTATGTAAGAGAGAAAAGAGAGTGATAGAGCCATTTTGATTACATCTGAGATCAAACTGGACATTACATGGGGGATCCTTGATCAGATCTCCAGTACTGTCTTTAACAATAAGCAGCCGTTCTGTGCTGGGGCTGTTTGAACAGGGACCATAGTGCTGGATGAAGGGGGTTAATCCTTCCTACCATTTTTCCCAGTGCACCCCATGTAAAATAACATATTTTCCCATTCGTGTTGACCAAGGTAAGGTTCATACTAGGTATGTCTCCCCTTTGATTGCCAACTCCACTTTGGAATATTCCTGGAGCTCTGGGGTGCAGTGCTGTCTGGGAATGGTGAAATTTGGGAAGAGGGGAAGAAATCAGCAGGGATGTGGTCCCTATGGTATACTTTAGATCCACCCTCCAAAGCTGCCATTTCCTCCGGAGGAACTGATTGCTGAAGCCTGGAGATCAGTTGTAATTCTGGAAGAATTCCAGATCCCACCTGGAGGTTGGTAACCCTAGTCCTTCTCTCAGTACTCTGACTTATAGTAGCTTGGGGATATGCCATTTTTTATTGATCAAATAATCAAACTCTCCTTTCTTAATGCCAGAACTCTAATCAAAACCAAAACACTCTACAGCAGCTTTTCAATGTTGTAAAGTTGTGAGATTGAACAAGGTGCTTCCCAAGTAAAATAGCATATCTATTTTTTAGTTATTTTTGGACTACCATTTTGATTTTAAAAAATGAATGCAGCCCCCCCCCCCAGGTCTTCTTGCCCCTCAAAGGCCTTTCAAAGGCCTGCTTGTGTTCTGAAAGCAATACACTGATAAACACATCATTACATAACCCTAACCCTAACTTAACCCTAACCCAAATCCTAATTTTAACCCTAAACTAACACTAACAAGAACCCTAACCCTAATCTAATGCTAACCATAACCCTATCCTAAACGTAACCCTAACCCAAACATACCTGTAACCTAATTCTAACCCTAATCCGAGACCTAACATTAACCTAACCCTAACCCAAACTCTAACTCTATCCCTAATCTAACCTAACCCAAACCATAACCCTAACACTAACCTAACCTAACAAAACCCTAACCCTAAACTCTAACTCTATCCCTAACCCTTACTCTAAACCAAACTGTAACCTAACCATAAATTAACCCTAACCCTAACCTTACCCAAACTCAGACACTAACCCTTACCTAACCCTAACCATACCCTCACTTAACCCTGACCCTAACCTAACTGTAACCCTAACCTAAACCTACCCCTAATCTAACCCTAACCCAAACCTAACCATAGCCCTGACCCTAGACCACCCCAACCCTAAACTAACTCTAATCCTAGACAAACGTTAACCCTAATTTAGCCCTAATCTTAACTCTAAACCTAATCTTAACCCTAAACCTAACTTTACTCTACCCTAACCCTAACTTAACCCTAACCGTAACCTAACCCTAACTTAACCCTACCCATAACATAACCCTAACCCTGGACTAACCATAACCCTAATGAGATTAGTCATGTTACAGATCATCAGGAGAAATAGGTCTTTGGAATCTTGTACAAAAAGACTTGTCAGCACTAAGGAAACTGTATCCAGATTTGTATATTCGCTAAACCGTATACAAGTGTGGAAAGAGAAAAGCGCTAAAAATGAAATCGGGTGGAAGAGGTGGCGTTGGTTTTCTGAGGTAAAGACTCCAGTACCTTAGAACGACTACTGATATTTTCTTACAGGCATTGTGCCTAGGCAAGAAGATAGAAGAGGGTTGGATGTGATGTAATGTAAGGTATTATAACGTAATGTAAAGTAAAGTAAAGTAAGGTAAAGTAATGTAAAGCAGGGCTATTTTTGGGCAGGAACGCACCAGAACGCAGTTCCGGCTGGCTTCTGAGCCTGCCCCGCCCCTCTCCTCTCCTCCACGCCCTGCCCTCCCCTCCCTTGCCAAAAGCCTGCTCTGCACATGTGCAGTGAAATTTTCCTCCTTCTTACCTCTGGCGTGAGCTCTTTCCTTCTCCAGCCTCGCCTATTTCTTGCTTGGGTGGTGAGAAATCCCTCTTTTATCTCTTATCAAGAGTCAAGGTGTAGCTTCCCTACAGTGTGTGTGTGGGGGGTTTCAGAGTCCTCTACCCAAAAGCCGTTTGATCTCGAAGCTTTTTTTTTTTGAGCTGCATAGTACGCTTCCTGCAATGGCAGTTGGCAGAGGGTGCTATTTGCCAGCTCTAAAGTTTTGCTCCTCCAGGCTGCACAACTTCTGCTTCTTCTGGTGAACTTTTGTGCTGTAAATGTGGAAATCCTTTGGGAACAAGGTGAGTTCCCCCCTCCTGTGGCCACCCCCCCTTCCCTTTTATTTTGAACACCAAAGCAGAAAGAAAGGTGGAGTGTGTGTGTGTGTGTGTATGGACAGAGAGAAAAAGAGAGAGGAGTAGAAAAAACTGTGAATTAAAAACAATATATATATCTTCTAATCAGGCTTCTTACTATTTTCAGTGCCAGTGCCCAAAAACTTGAAGCAAAAATGTGGCTTCCATTTTCCCCTCCACCTTCAACAGTATGCCTTTGCAAAAGCTTGATTCCAACCGGTCTCTGCTGTCCCCCCCCCAATCTTTTTTGGATTTCTCCAGTTTTTCCACTCTTTGTTTCTTCTTAGGTTTTATTTTTAAAAAGAAAGAAAACAGTTTTTTCCCCCATTCTGACTGCTCACACCAGAAATCTGAGCTCTTGCTAGTGAGTTTCTCTGGATCCCGAGGGGGAAGGAGATTTCAGGCCAGTGTGTGCGGGGAGGGGGGTGGGAGAGAAATACTGAAAAGAAAGTGTTTGATTTCTCCCTTTGCTAGAAAAAATGCACTTAAAAAAAGCATAGAGAAAACTAAAGTGATTCAAGGCAGTGTCTGGCTGGGTAATCTAGTAAGGAGGGGAGGAGTATTGAAGCCCAGGTGAGGACAAAAAAAAGAAAAAGAAAATGAAGTTTTAAGGATGGAGGGGATGGAGGGAAATCAAAGGAGGAGTGGGAAAGTTTCCTGTGATGCTGTGCCCCCAGCCTGATCTGTCTCATTGTAGGTTTCTGCAGCCTCTTTCTCTTTCTCTCTCTCCCCTCTGGTGCACCAAGGGGGAGCTCCAGCCAGCAAAATATGATAAGAACATCTGCTTCTGTGTTCTCTCTCTCTCTCTCTCTCTCTCACACACACACACACACACAAACACATGTGTGTATGTGTGTGTTAAAAGATGCTATTCAATATAAACCCCCTCCCCATGCTGTAGCTGTGCAGACTACGTTCCAGAATTCTTAGCGTCAAGAGGAGCTATATAACCCAAGATGCTCGGTGGGTGTGTTGTCCTCCCCCCCGCCCCATCCTTAGAATACAGCTGAGTTCCTTATACCTTCTCAATTGCCTGAGTGGGTCAAGCTTCTCTTGGTCGAGTATCATGTTGATACTTTCATACAATGACCTTTCAACGGAGCAGACTTGTTGGGACTGTGATGAGGAGGGAGGGGGGAATTAGAGAGATAGGATAGGGAGATGGAGTTCTCTTTTGTGAGCCCTTTGGATACCCTACTTGTAAATACTGCTGTTGTCAGACTTCTTCTAATTGATGGTAGAATTCTTTAAGACTGGTTTGGGCATGTATTTGTAATATATAACAAGCTTAGTGGCCAGTTATGTGTGTTATTGCTGAGGTGCCTATGTATAATTCTTCTGGCTTGTAAAATACCAATAATGTGCCAGGCCATGATATTCAGCCATCTCATGACTGACAGCTTCTAATCTCTCTGCATTTGACAGATCTGATTTTTTAAATTCTGGTGGTATGCCCAGGCTTCACCACTGAATACATAATCACTCATCTGTATAGTTTCTGTTAAGTTTTAAATATTTGCTGTGCAAGGGTTTGGATGTACAACCCTACTCTAAACCTAACCCTAACTGTAACCCTAATCTAATTTAATTTAATCTAATTTACCCTAAATCTAACCCAAACTATAACCTAACTTTAACCTAACCCTAATCCTAACCTAACCCTATCCTTAATCCTAAAACTAACTTAACCCAAACCCTTACCTTAATCCTAACCAAACCCTACCCCTTCCCTAACCCAAACCCTAACAGTAACCATAACTCTAACTCAAACCCATACCCTAACCCTAACTTAACCCTAACCGTATCCCAAACCCTAACCCCAAGCCCTAACCCTAATGTTAACCCAAACCCTAACCCTAATACTAACCCTAACCTAACTCTAACTCTAACCCTAACCTAACCCTAGCCATAACCCCAACCCTCACCCTTAACCTAACCGTAACCATAAACCTAACCCTAACCCTACCCTAACTCGAGCCCTATCCAAACCCTAACCTTAACTTTATCCTAACCCTAACCCTAACTCAAATCCTAACCCTAATCTAAACCCTAACCCCTAACCCAAAATGTAACACTAACCTAATACTTACCTTAACCTTAATCTAACTCTAACTGTAACTGTATCTTTACCCAAACCCCAACCTAACAATAACCTTAACCCTAACACAAACCTGAACCCTGACTTAACCCTAGCCCTAATCCAAATCCAAACCCTAACCCTAAATCTAAGGTTATTTTAAGGATAAAGTAGGAAGGGTTGGACTTGAATTTCTTGATTCTTCCACATTTTTTGGTACAGAATTGCCCTGTAAGTGTTTTGCTGTCCTTCAGAATATTTAAACCTTGCTTGATGGTCAGCCGATCTTAAAGTTAAAAAATTCCAACAGTGAGAAGCTCTAAACATCCAAATAATCTGAACAAAGAAATTTGCCTTTTTAAAAATTGAACCTAATATATTATTGTCACCTCTAATTCAAGATATAAACCAAAGACCTTGAAAAACAAAAACCAGGAATCTATATACATGGTGGGAAAGATCTGACAAAATCTAACTACTCCTTAACAACTGCTGATACTGATTGACAAATTCCCACAGTGATGCAATAATTTCCCAGTAGAGCTGCAGCATGGTGTAAACTCCACTCTATTGTTACTGTTTCTCACATTCCTAGTTGTGGCATGAAGTGGGATCCATGCCGAAGAGGTTTTCAACATCTATCACAGTGCTGATGGTATGCATAAATGACATCAGAGTTGTGTACTTAAATTAAAGCATTAATATCATATTTCTTAATTTGATCCAAGCACAGTTTATCCTCTTCCGGAACAAAAACAATTAACTTAACTGGGAATCCCCAACAGTCCTTAAACTTATCACACTGCAGAACAATATTTACAAATTTAAGAGCCCTGTACTTCTTAACATTTCTGGAGAAAGGTCAAGTAGCATCTGAATGTCTGTGTGGCTAATAACAGTCTCAAGACTTTGCTGTAGGGCCCATATTAACTGCTCAAGTCCATCATTGTATAGCTGGGTTTCTCAGGCATTTTTCACCCCCAGAGTATGATGCAGCTGAAAAATGTTGTTTTGACTCCTGTTTGATTTACTTACAATTCCAAGTTTCAGTAGTAAGCTGGTGGGGCTGCAGCCTAGGTCATTAAACATAGTTAAATGTTGGGTTTTATGCAGCAATCCGTCTTCAGTGGGTGATGAAGACAGACAGTGAACACTGTGGATCAGGAGCTTTTGAAATGTTCTGTCTGATTCTTCTAAAGCCAGTCTTGAAGGGCTTCAGGTATTATCGTAAACACACGTAATGTCAGATATTTCTAGACAGCAATATGAAAGAAAGAAAAATATCTACACAGTTTTGATGGTTCATTCATATGGTAGTGTTCTGTTAGGCTTCAAATGTGATTTTGGGCTGTATCAACAGAAGTACAGTGGTATCACTTTACTCTGATTAGGCCTCACCTAGAGTATTGTGTTCAGTTTTGGGCACCACAAGCAGGAACATGTCCAGAGGAGGGCAACTAATTTGGTGAGGGGTCTGGAGACCAAGTCCTATAAGAAAAGGCTGAAGGCGCTAGGTATGTTTAGCCTGGAGAGGAGATGACTGAGAGGTGATATGATAACCACTTGAAGGGCAGTCATATAGAGGATGGTGCACAGTTGTTTTCTGTTACCCCAGAAGGTCAAACCAGAACCAATAGGTTGAAATTAAACCAGCTAAATATTAGGAAGAACTTCCTGACAGAACGGTTCCTCAGTGGAACAGGCTTCCTCGGGAGGTGGTTCAGGCTTCCTCGGGAGGTGGTGGGCTCTCCTCCTTTGGAGGTTTTTAAGCAGAGACAATCCTGATTCTGTAAACTTAAGCAGATAATAAGAGGGAGGGCAGGAAGGGTTGCATCAGTGCTTACTTCTCGTGGCCTTTTCTTACACACCCAGGGAAATGCTGATTGCCACTTTGGTGTCAGGAAGAAATTTTTTTTTTTTGGTAAACAATTTTTTTTTATTTTTTCCATAGGAATACAACATTTAAATTAAACCATTTCATTTTTCCATTGTTTACCCCATTCCCATCTCCTCCCCTCCCTTCCGTGGCTTCCCGCAATGCTTCCCCCCCATTTCACATTACTTTACATCAATTATATCATTTTTCTTATCATTACAATCTCAAGATAACTTCATTTGACTTAATATTGATCTAAACATATTAAGTTTTGTTTCACATCCCAGTTCTTTTCCAGATATATTTTAAAGTCACTCCATTCTTGAAAAAAAACGTCGTCTTCATCGTTGTTCAGTTTTTTTGTAATTTTATCCATTTCAGCCATGAACAGAACTTTTTGTATCCAGTCTTCTATCTCTGGTATTTTCTCTGTTTTCCAAAATTGTGCATATATCATTCTCGCTGTTGTTATTAAATACCAGAGTAAAGTCTTTTTAGTCGTATTGACTTCTTCCATTTTCAGTCCCAAAAGCAGAATTTCTGGTGCTTTTTTGAAAGAGCATTTCAATATTTTTTGTATTTCCCTGTGGACTTTTGTCCAAAAGTCTACAGCTTTCTCACAAGTCCACCACATATGGTAAAATGAGCCCTCATGGGTCTTACATTTCCAACATTTATTTGACATAGTCTGGTTCATATTTGCAATTTTCTTCGGAGTCATGTACCACCTATACATCATTTTATAACAATTCTCTTTGACATTGGTACAAGGCGATATCTTAATAGAATTTTTCCACAAATATTCCCAAGTTTCAATAGACACTTCCTTATTCATATTTATTGCCCATTTTATCATTTGCTCTTTCACAGTT
Organism: Gekko japonicus; assembly: GCF_001447785.1. Taxonomy (NCBI): domain Eukaryota; kingdom Metazoa; phylum Chordata; class Lepidosauria; order Squamata; family Gekkonidae; genus Gekko; species Gekko japonicus. The sequence continues at coordinate 1,476,572 of NW_015165239.1, read as the reverse complement.
TCATCTTCAGTAAACCATTTTAACAACACTTTATACATTTTAGAGATATTTTTTCCCCCTTTACTTTCCCAAACATTTTCCATTTCATTTTTTTCCTCTCTAAAACCATAATTTTTTTTGTCTGATCTAAAAAGATCATAAATCTGCATGTATTTCAACCATTCATAATCATATTGAATTTCATTCTGCTTTTTCATTACCCATTCTGTTCCCTCTTTTTTAATTAAGTCTTTATATGGCAACCAGTCCTTACCTCTCTGTCTTGAGTAAGATTTTAACACTTCTACCGGTACAATCCATAATGGTCTTACATCACTGAAATATTTTTTATATCTCAGCCATACCACAAATAATGCTTTTCTCACCACATGAAGCTTAAAAAAGCTATCCATTTTTGTCTTATCATACCACAAATATGCATGCCAACCAAACCTACAATCATGGCCTTCTAGCCCCAATAGCTTATCATTCTCCAATTTCACCCATTGTTCCATCCAGGTTAGACAGACCGCTTCATAATAGAGTCTAAGATTTGGTAGCTGTAATCCTCCTCTTTCTTTGGCATCACAGAGTATTTTCATCTTAATTCTCGGTTTCTTGCCTGCCCAAACAAACTTTGATAGTTCTTGCTGCCATTTAAGTAGCATATCCGTCTTGTGAAGTATTGGTATTGTTTGGAACAGGAACATCAAACGTGGTAAGACATTCATTTTGATAACTGATATTCTTCCCATCAATGATAAGTTCATTTTATCCCATTTCTTAAAGTCTTGAGTTAACTTGGTCCATAATTTTTCATAGTTATTCTTGTATAAGTCTATATTTCTCGCCGTTAACTCAATGCCTAAATATTTCATTTTTTTTACTACTTCACATTGTACCAGGTCTTGTAGTTCCACTTGTTTTTGTTTCGTCATGTTCTTACAAATTTTTCTGCAGGCCAGTTTGGCAAGGGATTCTGGAGATTTTTTTGACATGTTCTGGGCATGGAGAAGGTCACTGGGAGTGTTGGGGGGAGTATTCGTGAATTTCCTGCATTGTGCAGGGGATTGGACTAGATTACCCTGGAGGTCCCTTCCAACTCTATGATTCTATGAGTGTCTATCCCAGGGGGGTAACAGGTATACTTCCTGTTGAGGCTCTATGCATTCATGAGAAATATTTAAACAAGAGGAACCTAGACCCAATTCATGCAATTTCCATTTTGTAAAAACTCAGTTATAATGAGTGTATAGCTGATGATTAAATGTTTTATGAATTCTCCTCCTGTGATGGTTGAAAAGTACATCAGTTAGATGTAACGTGTACCAACAGACATGGGAGAATACTGAATTTTAAATAACAGATTGCTAGCATTTGGTTAGACTTCTGTTATTTCACTGACCTTTGTAGAGACAAAACTAATATAGGTAAATGGATCTGAAGTTCATCCTTTTTTTTTTTTAAGCAACATTGATTGGTTCGTTTCACCAGAACAGATGCATCAGACTTGGAGATGCATAATTAAAAAAACACACTTTTAAGCTATTTTTGTTGACTGCTAATTAATCTCCAACTGAGATTCTAAGAAGTCATAAGAATGTGAGAGTGTTAAGTTTTATAAACTGCTTGCCCTTCCAAACCTTGTCAGAGTGACTCTAGGGGTGAATTCAAGTGTTATCACCATGTTGTAAAAGGTGGTTGTTGACTCACCATTTGGGAATATGTGTAAATGGGTTACCAGTACTCTGTACAGAGTAAACCCTGACTGGACAACCCAGGCTAGCCTCATCATGTCAAATCTCAGAAGCTAGGCAGCATTGTCCCATGCAGGTATTTGAATGCTGGTATTGACCATTAAAGCCCTTCATGGACTAGGACTCACATATCTAAAGGACCATGTCCTCCTATATAACCCCATGTGCTAGCTGCATTCTTCAGGCTGTCATCTATTACCTGGTCCCCACTTAGGGTGGCTTAACTGTTGTCAAGTAGAATTTGTGTTTTTCTTTCACATAGCTCCCATGCTGGAAAACCCACTAGCTTCATGAGCAGGTGAGGGGCCTATTGTCTCTAGAGGTGTTTTGGTGGTGCTCTGAGGCTATTATATTTGCCAGGACATTTAATGTGGTATAAGCTGCAGACATTTTTAGAGGAAGGGAGTTATTTTTGGGGGGGTATTATCTTTTTAGAGCTTGTAAGCCACCTTGAGCCATGGGGAATGGTGGAATAATAAACGAACAGCACCACACCAACTTAAAATATATAGCCTGAATTAGGCACCTCAATGTACTTTCTATACACATGCAAAAAAGAACAAATTGCCCATGTAATTATCATATAGATTTTAGCGGATACCACTTAAATATGCTGATGCTTTTAAAACAGATGGTTAAAAAGCTGATAACAATCTCTTCATTTCTGTCTAATTATTATTGCATCTCTTGTTGGTAAGGAACAACAAGATCAAGGTCGTGGTGTTTTACTGAGTGCCATGATGACATAAATAAAGGCTGAAAAATTGAAGCCAATATCTGCCTTCCCAAGAATATTTGTAAGAATTACAGAGAAAATGCTAATAGTGACCAGTTTGTAGCTTATGTTGAGAATGTATTTGTAAGTTAAAGTCTTGTCTAGGGATGGGCATGACCCGGGAAAATGAAGGTTCATATCGGTTCATGGAGCCACATGAGCCATGAATCTTCATGAGCCTTCCATTCACCAAACAGGTTCATTTTGTGAAGTCTGTGAAGCTGTTCCCAGAATCTGCATGTGGTGTGGAGGTCTCTTCCAAGCAGAGGGGGAGTGAACGGGATTACTGAAATGGCTTGCATCTATTTCAGTCTAACAGTGGATGGATGCACCAACCCACATGCTCACAGTGTGCACAGGGAGGGAGAATGGGCACAAACTTGCTAGCCCTGCTCCTCCATGCTCCTCCTGCTCCCGTTGATTGCACAGAGGAAGTAGTCATGCATACACCCCCTCCTTGTGCCAAGCAACACTGATCACCTAGAGGGAGAGTTCACATGACCACTCCCTCCATGCACTGTGTTGCCCTGCAAGGTGCTTATTGCGCTCCTATGAATTTATAGTTTATAAGTGATAAAATTGGACCATGCAATTAGTGTGCAAAAGGGACTGAACTGCGTGGTAACCCTGAAGTGATGCCAGCTGCAGACACACACACCCAGAAGAAGAAGACCTTCCTCTGAAATGATGTGACAATGGTTCCTAAGGTTACCTGCCCTCTTATCCACAGTAAGATGGGTCAGTTCCCTAGCCATGTGAAGCACCATGAAGCCAACAACCATTGCTGGCTTAAACATACGCCATGCCAAGGCAAAAGACCAGAAGCCTGGAATCTAAACTCCATGAAGAATACCTTCATTGTCACACAGGCAACCTTCTTCCCTCCCCCACCCAGTCTCGCCTAACAAGAAGCTTTGCAGCCATAAGTTAATCAAGGGACTGACAATCACTTTGGCCGCATTAGTCATCACCCTCCCAGGTGCCGCTGCTCAGAGTAACTAAAACCTAATATTGCCTAACCCCTTAGTCCCCCCCCGAAACCAGTTCCAGCTAGCATGTTCTAGGGATGGACCAGAAGGGGAGGTGCCAGGGGAGGTGTCCAGCAATGCCCACACTCAAGCCTCCTCATAAAAGAGCTGGCTTAGGACTTGTGCTCTCTCTCTCTCTCTCCTTACCTCTAGACCCCACCCTACCGCTACAGCTCTTGGTTTGCGCAGCCAGAGTCTCCTCGTGTCCTGCTGGTTCAGGATACAATCCCAGTTCCCCATAGTTTCCCTTTTATTATTTTTTCCTGTGGATTGCTTTATCACGCCAAGGACAGGTAAATCCTGCTCATGTGAATGTCACTATCCATTTCTATCTAATTTTCTTAGCTCTGTGTAATTGTGAGTGTGTTTGTGTAATTGTATGCTTGTGCCATCAGTAAAGAAGCCATTTCATTTTGAAGTTGGTCTCTGTGTCTATTTCTGGTGCTTCTGGAAGAAGTGGGACTCCTGTATACATAGGTGATAGCTCCCTTATTTGCCTATTGCCATTTATAATATCATAATTCCCCAAAGTTATTAATAATCCATGGCAATTTGGCTAACAACTGTCCCCTGCAGAAGACCAGGCAACCACACAGAGGCAAGAGGCAGGACCAGCACATTTGCACCCAATCTCTCTCCATCTGTGTTCAATGAACAAGTAGGGCTGTCATATGTACTGGGCTACTGAGGGGGGAGAAATCTGCCTGTATCCCCTCCCCCGCAAGTTTAAAGCATCCTGGTGGAATAGCAATTTCTTGATTATGATCCCCTTCTCTCAAAGCAATGCTTGCAATATACATTCCTGAAAAAGTCCTCCAAGTTACCTAGTTTTGTTTCTTTTGAGCCTTTTGTTGTTGTTGTTCAGTCGCACAGTCGAGTCCGACTCTTCGCGACCCCATGGACCAGCTCCCGCCAGGCCCTCCTGTATATCTGAATCCTTACCTCCCCCCCTCTAATGGATAAACATTGATTTTACAGAACAATCACACATAAAATTCATTAAAACTCTTGAGGCAAAGTGTATTCCCTCTCACCCATGCACTCCACAAAAGTCTGTTCTCCTCATGTCCATGTACCCTAAATATTTATCTTCTCAACATTGTTTGTAAATATGTACCATGGGAACATTTTTCTTGCCATATGTTCTTGTGTGATATATTTCAAGTGCCATGAAAATGATTCCATATTTATCTCATTCATTGGAATAAACTGTCATGATATAGTGACTAGAGTGTCAGACTAGGAACTTGGAAATGCAGGTTCAAATTTCCACTCTACCAGGGAAGTTTGTTGGGTGTCCTTGAGGTGATCACTCACAGGGTTGTGGTAGTGGGGATAAAATGGAGGAGGGAAAAATATGCTAAGCTGCTTTGGGTCCTCATTTGGAAGAAGAGCTGTGTATAAATATCTAAATATATAAAATGGATATTGTAATTCATTCTGAAAATGTTTCAGACTACGATCCTGTAAACTATTCTACAGAAATTAATCCCCCCCCCCACATTCATACCACATTTTCAAATGTCTTGTTGAATATCATGTAGGACAAATCTTTCTAGAGGGATATATATCAGCATCATCAATATATATAATTCTCAGCCTGGCCAGATCTGTGGATACTTAAACTCAGAGATTAAAGCCATGAACTGCAAACCTAAAAAAAGGCCCCAGGTTTGCAGAAAAATCTGAAATCTTTTTTAAAAACAGTGGTGGTGGTTTTATTTAGTCCGTTAAAACTTTTATTAGCCACCTTCCTTCCTTATGGAGCTCAACATGGACTATAACATAAATAAAACACATAAAATAAAATACATTGAAAACATAAAAGCCAAAATTTAAAATCACAGCTCAGGACAGTTAGTATACTTAACCAAATGCAGTCCTAAATAAAACTGTTGTCAACTGTCTCCTAAAGATCAAAATGAGGGGGCCAGGCACACTTCCTTGGGGGATGTTGTTCCATAATCGTGGGCCCACCACTGAAAAGGCCCTCTCTTGTGTACTCACCAAATGAATGTCTTTGATTGATGGGATAGTCAGGAGGGCCTCTCCCTGTGATTTTATTTTTTTTAAAACCCAGTAGAACCTATGGGTAGGTTTTTCAGTGTGTCTCCTTCACCGGTAGCTTCTTTTGTGGTAGGGTTGCATCTATGACCCATCTAGCCTGGCTGAGCTTTCAATTTACTCAGTTTACTCAGTGTTTGGAAGTACAAGAAAGCAAAGCAATAACTTGGAATTAGATTTTCTGAAAGTACCACTAAGGTTTTTTTAAAGGAAGTAACATTTTTAGGGGGATCCTTAGTCTTAGGATTTGTTTGAAATTAAGTTCTCCTCTCAGCTCTATCCTGAGTTATCCTGAGTGATGAATTATCTCGGGGGGATATAATATATAGAATTATGTGTATGTGAAGAAGCTAAATCAGTGACATTTTCTATCTGTTTTTTCACCAACTTCTGCCCCTCATGTTGGCTGCTCAGTACAGCTCCATTAATCAATTACTCCCAAAGCCGACTTATGGAAATTCTTTGAACAAAGCTTCCAAGTATTTTTATTTCTGTATCTGCTCTTCCTATAGGTATGGACTGGTAACTTCCATTTCATTGTATCTGAAGAAGTGTGTGTGCACATGAAAGCTTATACCTTGAATAAAACATTGTTGGTCTTAAAGGTTTCACTGAACTCAAACTTTGTTCTGCTGCTTCAGACCAACATGGCTTCCCACCTTAATCAGTTGGTTAGAAGTTTACCTACCAGTTTATGAAGCAAAAGCAAAAACAAATTAAAAAGCTGCTATGATTCTGCCTTGATGTTTGTCCCTGGTAGCATGGAGATATTTGCAATCTAATGCTGTCACTGGCCCTGCACTTAATAGGATTAATCATAAACACTCCACACATTCTGCATTCACTGGGTGAAAAATCTACTACTTCATTTCAGGCCTCATAATTTCAGGGTCAGTCTGAAAATATCTAGGTCACATTCTGCCTTCCTGAGTAGATCTATGCCAGTTTATGAAGTAAAATGTTCAGCCTGCCACAGAAATTAATGGCTTCTAAAAAATTAGACTGCTCTGTGGCTAAAGGATGCAGAGCCCAAGCTGTCATTTTCTTTCTGTGGTCAACTGTGCTAGGGATTGTGTGTGTGTTTACCTTTCAGAGACCTTTCACCTGTGTCAATATTATCAAGGACTTTTATGATCTCCTTTTTTCTGCTTTTTTGTCATCAGCTCACAAGACAGAAAAAAAAATCAAAACGCAGGAAGTGTTAGCAACCAGCCACATGACAAATGAGAACATATAACAGTTAGCAGTTATGGCGCAGTGGTGACTGTATGTGCCGCAGCCCCATGTGAGTGGGCAGCGTAGTACCTAAAGAGATGAAGGTGTGAATCAGAAAATTCCCAGTTCAAATCTCACCTCACCACTAGGTGACTTTTTCCACCTTCCAAGCCATTTTTTTCCACCTTCTATCTGCATATGGAGGTAATCATAGCAACCACCTACTTTTAAGGGTGGTTGAAGAAATTACAACAAAGTATGTGAGGCATGGTGAACACTTGAAAGCACTATACAAATGCCAAGTGTTATTGCTAAAGCTGCCTAGGACCATGAAGGACTGCTTCTGGGCTTGCTAGCAACACACAGAGGCATCATTTTGATTAAAAGTACCTCTATGTGGGTCGTATATATGTGGCTGCCCTGATTCCTATGATGGCAAAGGAAAAGGTACACTCCTGAAAAGAATTGTATGTGTAGTGGCTCATGTTTAAAGCAGTCCACATATTAAGGTGAAAAAATGGTTGAGATAACTAGCATGAATATCAATGTTGTTTTCTGTATTTGGGAGATCTGCTGTGTGGTTCTGTGTACACTGCTGGACAAAGATCATGCATTCATTTATGGATTCAGGTCCAGCTAAGTAATTGTGATTACCACCTGTGGTGGCTTGTGAACAGCAGAAAATAGGGGTTTAAATGGCTCTGTGCCATTTAAACTCCTGCTTTCTGCTCGTCACAAAAAAAGCTGAGCAGTGGGGAGCTCTCTGCTGCTCAGCTGTTTGAATGTCACTGCCTTATTTCTGCTGGCTGTGGCTTTCATGGTGAACAGAAAGCAGGGGGTGAAATACCTCCCAGCCATTTCACTTTCAGCTTTTTGCTCACCACCAAAAGCCATGGTGAGCAGAAAGCTGAAAGTGAAATGGCTCAGAGCCATTTAAACCCTTGCTTTTTGCTCCCTGTCACTTTTCATGGGGAGCAGAAAGCAAGAGTTTAAACTTTAAATGGCTCACAGACTGATATGAGCCAGTTCAGTTTGCAAACCAGCTTATTGGTTCATGGTTCGGTTCATGTTTCAGCTTTAAGCCATGAGCCAAACCACAACAATTCGGTTTGTTTACATCCCTAATCTAATACAATCAAGGAAAATGGTGAAGAGATTCACTGTGTAGAGATGGTCCACACCAAAAATTTCTTTTAGTAGCTGGTAACTATTAGTGGTTGGATGAAATATGCAATGACTT
>NW_015165239.1:1458547-1468457 GCF_001447785.1 Gekko japonicus | reverse complement strand
TAGTTCTCTGTCCAATAAGATTTCGTGAAGATGGCTGAAGCAAAGAAATGCCAGAGACCTTTTAAGTATGGGAGAAATCTTAGTAAACCTCAAGTGAGTGGGTTAATTTAAGAATGAATAAGTTCCACCAGTACAGGGGTAACACCAGAGTAGACATCTCTTGTCTTATCCTATATTTACCGGATGCTAGTGGGCCTCAATGAAACGGAAGCAGTAGTTTATAAATCTTCCCTTGTCCAGTTAGTACAGCCACTTCTAAATGAAGGCTTACTATTGATATTTTAAATTTTATTTTTATCCCAGTTGTCTTCCAGAAAGCTCAGAATGATATACACCATACCTCTCTTAACCTCACAACAACCCTGTGAGTAAGATTATTATGTTGTTAGATTTATGGTTTTAATAATTTTGTGTATTAATGGATTTTATATTTATGTTATATTGTCATATTCTACTGTTTTATACTGTTTGTGTAAGCTGCCCTGAGCCAGCCTGCTGGGAGGGCAGGGTAAAAATCTAAGAAATAAATAATAAATAAATAATAAGATTAGATGAGAGAGAGTGACCAGTTGAAATTTATTCAGGGAACTTTGAAGATCTGAGCCTGGATCTCCCTGATTGTATTTTTCTCAGGTCCCTAACTACAACCCCCTACTGGTTTTCTTGTATCTGAAGTTGTATGGAACATAAATGAGGTGTTGGGGACAACTTTACATTCTTAATCCAAGAATACATATTTCCACTTTGAGCGCAGGGCTATATTTTCTTCTCCCTGTATCAGCTGCAGCCACATCATCATCTTGTGCATGGATAGGAAATACACTTTCACCAATTCAATGTGAACTTGGTAATTTTCTCTATGTCCATTAACTATTGAGGGCTCATCTGTACAGGCTGGATCCTATTATGCATGCATTGTTTCCAATGCCATGAGCAGGGCAGCTGTTGCAGACTGACCATTGCTTCATAGAAAGACCTCTGCTTTGAACAATTTGGGCCCTAGTCACACAGGCCAGATAACGTGGAGGGGGGGAGGCGTGGCTTTTTGCGCCATTGCAATTTAACGTGCCAGAACGCGATCAGACGTCGTGGCAGCAAAGTGGCGTTTTGTCTGTCGGCGCGTGTTTTCGGCATGCGTCAACACAACAAGAAGAGCGAGCTTGAGCGATCACACGTAGGTATTCCATCAACAATTGTGCCCGTATACTCCACCCAACATTCGTGCCTCTCCCGCCACAAGTTCCACATGTGAACAGGGCCTTGTTATAGCAAAGCAACAAATTATTCCTGTCTGGCCAGTATCTTTGGTCTACTGCATTGCACACAGCGAACCCAGTACACACTAATGACTTGTTTACTGTCGAGATGGTCAAAGATATTTTGCTGCCCAAAGCAGAAAATCCAGATGTTGCCTTCATTGTTAGCAATGATATAATAATATCTTAAATAACAATTTGCTACCCTTTATTTGCCCACATCTGCCACTGAGGTGGGCTACTTTCCCAGCTGGTTGTAAGGCTGTCTGGACTTGGCTGCCACAACACAGCTGTTACAGCTCAGTCCAGACAGCTCCTTCAGATAATTGAGTACTAGATCTACAGGTTGAAAATTAAGCCAATTTGAATATACTGCAGTGGATCTGCCATACAGATCTGGCAGATTCCCTGGAGAGATGGCATGGAAATGCGGTAACTAAATAATACTATCCTACTCAACAGTTCAGGTCTTCATCTCAAGCCCTGTTCTGTTTACACCCAGTCATAGAGGTGAGGTAGGTAATAAAAGGAGACAGGATTTTTTTCAGTCTTAGTGCCCTGCCTCTGGAATGCTTGCCCCATCTAAGTTCACCTGGCCTGTTGACCTTGATTTACAAAGTAAATTTGCAGAAACTTTTAGCACATTTTTTCCTGGCCATTTTACCCTGTTTATATCTGCCCTGTATTTTATCTATAGTTGGTTTTATTTGACTGGCATTGTTTTATGGATCATCTGATGCTGTTTTTGTTTGCTTTGATATGTTTGCTGTTTTGCTGCTGTACCCTCTATAATGTTACCCTCTGTTGTTACCCTCTACATAATGCTGCCTTTAGTTTGTAATACCTTTTGTTTCTGCTATTTGGGTATTTTAAATCATTGATTGGCTATTTCAGATTTTCAGTTGATTGCTTTTTATTGATTTCAGTTGTTTTTAGTTGGTTCCAAGCTGCCTCAGGCAGTTAGGCAGCTAAGAAATAATTTAAAGAAATAAATGAATGAATGTAATAGTCAGACTGGGGCCCAATAAAACCCACAGAGTGTCCCACCTTACAGGTTTAGGAATTCTATTCATCTTACTTTGCCAATTCATCTGAAGAAAAAAGAAAACTAAGAGGGTATGATAGATGTTTATAAAGTTACGCATAGAGTGACTTCTGGTTTTTGGTGACTCAATGGCGGATGTGTCTCTTGGGCACTCCCAAGGACATGATCCGTGAACCAGTGGACTGAGAGGGGGTGCGATCATATGCACCCCCCAGGGACCCTTGCAAGGGCTCCAAGCCATGGGGCACCGAGGGTTGCCTCTCTGCCAGTGCGTTGCCGGGGGATCAAGGTGCCCCAAATGCCCTGAAGGTCTTGCTGCTGCGTTCCCACCTTGGGACTAAGAGGCGCACACCAGGACAAGCGTGTGGAGATTGAGCGCCTTAGACATTTGATGGTGAGATCTACATGATCGACATGTAGTCTGGTCAGGTTGAAATGAGTCTGGTTGAAATGAGTCTGGTTGAAATGAACACCAGAGTCTTGTTGAAATGAGCACCAGAGAATTGGCTGAAAGTCCCCCTTAAACTAAGCGAGGGGGGGTACTCCCCCACAGAATTAAAACAGACTTTAAGCATAATTGTTTGAGGGGGACAGAATTAAAAGCGATATGGCACTAAAGTAAGGAACTTACAAGAGATTTCCAAATGGCTTGCAGACTTTAAAGACTTTTGGCAAAACAGAGTAAATGTAAACATCCTCAGAAGAAGAAGAAGAGATCGGATTTATACCCCGCCCTTTGCTTGGAGTCTCAAAGCAGTTTACAAACTCCTTTCCCTTCCGCTTCCCACAACAAACACCCTGTGAGGTGGGTGGGGCTGAGAGAACTCTGACACAAACTGATCTTTCAGGAACAGCTGTGCCAGAGCTTGTGACTGACCCAAAGTCACATCAGCAGCTGCAAGTGGAGGAGTGGGGAATCAAACCTGGTTCTCCCAGATTAGAGTCCGCACACTTAACCACTACACCAAACTAGCTCAAAGATGTCACATAAAAAAACGGAGAAAGATAAGCTTCCAAAACCTAAGCCTTCTTCAGGAAGTGCCAACCCAGCGAGTGCAGTCACATGACTGGACACAACCATAGACTTTCCAAAAATGTTAACTGAGGCTTTGTGACCCCTGCTGGATCAAATGAAGACGCTCAATGAAAACTTTGCTGCACAATAACAACAACTAAACCAGACTGTAAAAAAAACAGAGCAAACAGTAGAGAACTTGAAAGAAGTGGATGCCACCACAAAAAAAACTTAAAAAACAAATGCAAGAGATGGAAAAGAAGAGAAACTCTGATGAAGCGCAATTACGACAACTCCAAATGGAAAAGGCAAGCTTTACCCTGAGGTTTCAGGGGGTTCCTGAGAATAAAGGGGAGAATCTCAAGCAGATTATGACTGATGCTTTGGGACCGGTTGCAGATTTAAAAGCGGATTTCCTTTTAAGCAAGATCTATAGGTCATATTCAGAATTTATAAAGAAAAATTATCTGCCTGGAGAGGTGGTGGTGAGGGTCTCCAGAAGACAAGTGAAGGGCCAGATCCTAAAAGCTACAAGTGGAACTTCCCTTAAAATCGACAGCAATGAGATAAAAGTTTTAAAAGATACTCCCTTTGAGATAAGGAAAATGAGGAATAAATACAGAGACTTGGCATTGTTTTTACAAAAGAATAACATCTCTTACAAATGGATCTTACCAGAAGGATTACTCTTCAAATATAAAGATAAGAAGCAAAAAATTGACTCTGTTAAGAAAGCACAAGTGTTTCTACGGCAGCAATCGGGACCAACGGGAGAAGATGATGAGGACAAAGGGAATGAAGATGAATCACCTGCTGAAGAAGACTCAGACTCGGAACTTGGGGCAGCAGCCCCTAAGCAAGGCTATCTTTTGAGGGAAAGACGATACAAAAAATGAGATGCTGATTTTCTCTGAAGTTTGCTTTTAACTTTACAATTGACTCTTGTTGAGAACCTTACTAAGTCAAATTACCTGTACTCGAAGTATATAAGTGATTTTTAGCATTCACTTGCAATGTAACAAAAGAACCTTATATATTAGAAGCTATGATATGTAACAATTGTAGTATCTCCACCTCTTGGGTTTTTAGTGGTTATGCTTTACTTTCTCCTATAGTTTGTAGTTTCCCCATCCTGTTTTTTCTTGTAGTTTCAGAATATTAAAAAAATGTTAAAAAAAATAAAGTTACGCATAGGGTGAAGAAAGTAGATAGCCTAAATTTCCTTCTCTCCACTAACATCAGAACTGAGTGAAGTTGATAGGTACTCAGGAAAGACAAAAGGAAATATGTCTTCACTCATCAAGAGATAAAATTGCAGAATTCACTGCAAAGGAATGTAGAGATAGTCAAGATCACAGATGTCCTTATGGATGCTAGGCCCATCATAGTCAGAGGCAGCAAAACTATAAATGCCAGTGCTAGGAGGCAACACCAGGGAAGACCTTGGCTTCAATGCCCTGTTTAGTTCTCCAAGATAACTGGTTAAGAACATAAGAACATAAGAGATGCCAAAGGCCCATCCAGTCCAACACTCTGTATCCCACAGTGGCCAGAAATACCAGTGCCATCAGGAGGTCCACCAGTGGGGCCAGGACATTAGAAGCCCTCCCACTGTTGACCCCCCCAAGCACCAAGATGACAGAGCATCACTTGCCCCAGAGTCCCTATCTATACCTTGTGGTTGGCCACTATGTGACACTGGATGCTAGTTTAGATGGACCTCGGGTCTGATTCAGTAGTGCTTTTCTTATGTATATTGGGAGTGGCCATCACTCATTCTAAAAAGATTATTTAATCAATTGGCTGGATCTTAATTTTGTTTTAGTCTACACTATAATGTAACACACCTAAATCTGGCAATTACATAACTATATTCTTGCAGTTTTCTGTTGGCTCTTAGTCATTAGTATTTTAATGACTGCAGCTAGTCCAAATTTAGATTACATCCTTAATAGGTACACACTTCAGGCATGATATAACCAATATTAAGGATGTTTAAATTTCATTGATTCCAAGGGGGAATTTAAGAACATGCTTACATCTCTCCCACTGATAGATGTGAGCCATAAAGTGGGTAACTTTAGCTAGGTGGCACCCTATATATTCTGCCCTTAGAATATAAAAGCATATTCAGACCTTCAAATACAAAGGGTCTGGATATGCCATTGTGTTTTAGGCTTATCTAAATACAGGCTGCTAATTGATTTATAATCCTTCTAAGCACACTGACACAAGTGGATTTGCAAGGGTCTAACTCGGTTTAGGATTGCACTGCTAGTGGTTGCACTGTATAGGATATGAGGGTTTTGTTCTCATTAAAAATGAGCATAGCTTATGAATTGTCCTATCCTTAAGTATCCTAAAACTAAATGAGGCTCATCACTCTATTTTCAGTCACATGAAATGAATACTCCATTTCACCAGAACATTGTTTTTTTTTAAAAAAAACCCCTCAAAAATGTGTTTAACACTGGTACTGTAGGTTGCCCAAAGATTTATGGGTTTAAAATATTTTTTCTTGATATGAAGTTATTAAATATCTTTTTCAGGAACTGAAGATGGAGAGTATTGATCCAGGAATAATCTGTGTAGTTAGTGATGCAATACATTAGTAAATAGAAAAGTAGGTCAGACTGCAGATCCCAGCTCTTTGCACTGTAAAAGGAGCATAGCCTAATTAAAAGTGAGCATTGTCATTTGTTGCCATTTCTAATTACAAGTGATGACTAACAACCTGTTTTGTTCTTAGAACAGTTTGCCCAAGAGATACAGATAAAGAAAAGCTGTTAATAAAGGGAGGAAAAATGGAGGGGGGAGAGATAGGAGCAAAGAGAATAAAAGGGTGAAACCATGCATCTAAAATTGCTAAAAACAAATAAATCATTCAAAATGTATAGTTTAAAAGGTTTTTATAGCCTTATTCACTTACATACATTCTCAGTTTTCAGCCAGTTACTTTTCTGCTCTTGGAAGGACAACTATACTTATCACTTTCTGTCTTCTAGCTGGCTCAAACCATATGCAATGCAAGAGATCTATGAACCGAATCTCTCCGTTTTTAAAAAGATAAAAAATATATACATGTAGATGGAAGGAAAGGAGACACTGGACTTTGAAGTCACTTTAAGGGAAGGGGTGTTCAACCTTTAATCTTAATTTTCTAGATCTACATTGCCCTCTTCCCAAATCTGATTACCCAGTTAGAGAAAATACAAGGTTTCAAATAGCATGAGAAATGTGAAGGAAGGAACAGTTCAAGGTCTCATGGGGTCGCCCCCTGTAATTAATTAAGCAAGCCTCCCTTTTTTCTGGAAAAGATTTTTTGATAGTTTCCAGTCCTTTACAATGCAGGGCCTGAACCTCTACTCACATTCTCATCAGAAAGGCGTGTCATCAAACAAGCCAAATGGAGCCTCACAAGCCTAAAATTTAGCTTTTAAAGATTCTAGGAGAGCTGTGATCTTTGCTTCAACTATTTTGACCATACCGTTTGTGTGCTGAAAAATTATATGCAAGTGGGAAGACACAAACATCCTAATCTTTCATGAAATCTAGCTTTATATACTATATAGCTATTCTGACAGCGACATCATAATTTTGCTTAGGCTGTGCAAGAGTTCCAACTTTAACTTCCATTCCTTTCTGGGAAGTAACACTCTGAAGAAAAGTAGAGGTTAAAGTAGAAAGAGCTGGCTGTTGGAATAAAATATGAAGTCAATTCCTTGGGGGTATAACCTTTTCCAAATACCAATTAACTTGAACTTCAATATCAAGTTAATTTAAGAGTTTTATTTCTCTGTGGGAAAACGAGAATATATGACTGGTTCAGATTGCATTTACACTAACTTGCCTTGAAGGACATTATTCCAGGTTTATTTCAGTGGAGTTCAAAATATGAACCTGCATGTTCAGTGGAACAAAAGGACTGTTTGAAGATAGCAGAAAATACAACTGGTATCTTATTAACTGAGCTTAAATTAAAACAAAACATTATGTTTTTACCATTTTCAAATGGCGAGCTTCTCTCCACTGCATCTTTACATTTAAAAAATCATGCATCTCTCAAATTTAACTAGTGATGCCAGGTTCAGGTATATATGTTCAGGATATAGAACTATATTTTCCACAAATGTTTTACATCAGTGGTTCTCTATATGTGGGTTGAACCCAAAAGTAAGTCACTTGCAGGTAGATGGCTTGCAAGGCCAGGAGGGAAGAGGTGGGACAGTGAAATGGGAGAATAAACTCTGGTAAGAGGGAAGACTATGGGTTTCCTTCTACCTAATGTGTAAAATGACTATGTTCAATAAATTATATATTTATAACTTACTAAAAATGAAAAAAATATATAAATGTGTTGCATGTTAACTGATGTGAGACTCTTATATTATATAACGGGAAGGAGGAAAGGAGTATGGAATTACTTTGAAACTGGGTCTTGAATAGTATAATACGTTTAGAAGTAGGTCTGTATAGGTTTCTGCCCCCCAAGCCTGTCCAGGAATGAGGGGGAAAACCCACACTTTCCCAATACATTAAACAACAACCCAGAAAGGTAGGCTACCCTCTCTGGATTCAGAACAATATGCCACCAGAATCCTTTTTTTAACTAGTCCCGGCTTTTCCCCAAGGGAGGGATTCCAAACCTTTAGGTTAGCCTCTGGGACAGAACACACTAGCACCTCCTCAGAGATGCACTCTTAATACTCAATGGTAGCATGTGGCCAGGTAGGCACAGGAAATAGGCTTGGAATCTCAGTTACAACATCAAAGACCATTTAAAAACAAGAATAAGGTTTATTTAGTCAGAGCTTAGCAAAATAGACTATAAGTTTACAAAATAAGAAAGCCTGAGGCGATTTGCCTTAACTAAACATAATGCTTCACAGTTACCATGTCAGGAACAATTATCAGTCCAGAACAGTCCATTGTGATAATCCAGTAGCACCAAGGGATTTGGAGCAAGAATCCCATCTTTGCCAACCATGTGCTCAGCTCACCAAGCAGTTCTTTGTTCCACCTGGGACAGCATTTCCAGGTGCCATTCAAACAAGTAGAGAGAGAGCAGGATCAGGGATCAGACAATTAAACCCCAATCTAATCATGACTAGCTGTGGCCATCAGCCAATCAGGAGTAGCAGGGTGTGTGGCCAATTTTTTGGTCGTCATGGGTACAAGTGGGGATAGGCTGGAGTCAGGTGACTCCCAAACTCCAAACTTCATTGCGTACGTGACTATTTGCCTGAGGTCTGCCATTTGGCATGAACGTGTGAAAGAATGTGGGTTTATGGCATGCTATTGAGGCCATGGGGCCTACCATTTGGCTTGTAACAGGAAGTAGGGCACAGCCTGTTACCAAAAGACAGAACAGGAGAATGCAGGAGACATTTAGAAATCAATATTTCTATACAAGGTCCCACTTCAAAAAAGTTTGAGAAGCACTGGATTACATGAGTTTCCATTGTTAGCTAACAGGTAGCATTAAAGAAACTATAGAGAAGAGAAAAGGGAGGGAGATTCCACAATATCAGATCACAATATAGGGAAGAAATTGCATGTTATTCTGTATAATATCTCTCCTTATATATAATTGAGTAGTGGGTGCCAAAGTTCTAAATTCTAAAATGCCCGCCTTTAGTGTAAGGCCGGAAAAACTGCCACTCAGACACTGGCTGGGTTGACTGGCTGCTTTGTGCAGTCCCGCCCAGCGTTCCAAGGTCATTTGCATATGGAAGCTGATTGGACCTCACTCCATTACACCCCTCAAACTCACCCCCCCCCGCAAGGCAGTTGGAATTTTCAGTTGCATAATAGGGGAGAGGAGAATGATGTCAGCTGCTCCCTAGGCAGAGGCTGTGGGGGGGGGGGTTGTAAAACTTAAGACAGACAGGCAGGTTGGCTGATGGTTGCCAGGAAAGGACATAGGGTTGCCAACTCCAGATTGGAAACTTCCAGGATATTTTAGGGATGAAGCCTGCTGAGGGTGGGGTCTGAGGAGGAGGAGGAAGAGGGGGACCTCAGACAGATACAATGCCATACTGCCCACACTCCAGACAAGCTGTTGCCAGTCTCCAGGTGACAGCTGGAGACATCTTAACGCTTTGGTGCTACTTCAAAGTGCTGCAATTTATCAACAGAGTAGTGTTTCGGAAAATCTTTAGGAATTGTTTGGTGCACTTACGATGGGGCTCCTGGGGAACTATTGTTGCCAATCTTGGCCCAGCAGCCATCAAGCCATTCTCTTCAACCCCCTGCTATGCAGCTGACATCCTCTAGGGTTGCCAATCTCCAGGTGGGACCTGGAAATCTCCCACTGTTACAATTGATCTCCAGATGACAGAGATCAGTTCCCCTGGAGAAAATGGATGCTTTGGAGGGTAGACCCTATGACATTATACCTGCTGAGTCCTTCCACCCCCCCGACCAATGCTGCCCTCTACAGAATCCACCCCCCAAACCTCCAGGTATTTCCCTCCTTAGAGCTGGCAACCCTACATTCCCCTCAGTGCCTGTTGGGAGTGGGTGGGGGGGAGGGGAAGGGAGAGGGCGACCGGAGGCTTCTGCCTCCTGTCTCCGGTCCTGGAGTGGGGGGGT
>NW_015165239.1:1425851-1458277 GCF_001447785.1 Gekko japonicus | reverse complement strand
GCAGGGCCCGTTTTCCCTCCCACCCCCACCCACTCCAGGGCCGACATCTGGCCACAGGGTCCGTTTCCCCCCACCCAACCCCCCTCACTCCAGGGCCGGCGACTGGAGGTGCAAGCCTCCGGCCGCCGGGTCCGTTTCCACCCCCTCCCACTCCAGGACCGGAGACAGGAGGCAGAAGCCTCCGGTCGCCCGCTCCCTTCCCCTCCCCCACCACCCACTCCTGGGCTGGCAACTGGAGGCCGAGTCCCTTCCCCCCCAGTCACTCCAGGGTCAGCAACGGGATGCAGAGGCCTCTGGCCGCCGCCCCCGTTCCCCCACCCCCCTCCCACCCTCACCCACTACTGTTTACCTTACCACCATCCAGCCTATGCGTTCGTTACAGACCACATCTTTCTAGATCCCGTTGTATCGGATTCACAACGGGCTTTTCTGCTAGTTCTATATAATACAGAACAGGACACTAACTGTGGTGAGGGACCCCATTTGATGATGATCTTGCCAGGAGGATGAGGACATGGGATTAGCCCAGGAGGGACCACTAGGCCCATTGGCTGATAATTGCTGGACACAGACAACATAGGGTGCAGCAGACTGGTAGTCTCGGAGGCTGTGAAAGGAGATGACATGCCCTGACCTTGCAAGAGTAGGCTTGCCTGATCATGGAGGTGGCACACACTAATTACCACAGGTTGGGTCAGCTGTTGGGGGCAGGATTTAAAGACAGTCATGCACAGGAACTGGTGGAAGATGGAGAGAGTGGCACAACTCACAGAGCATGAGAGAGGAGGGCAACAGGGGTGACAATGGAGCCATGGAGTGAAGGAACTGCCCTGGAGGTAAATGCTGAGACTCTTTGTATCTGTTTCTGGCAATAAAAAAAGCATTTCTTGCCAAACTCTAAAAGTCTGGCCTCTCCTTGAGACCACATGGAAGCTAGGCTGCCTCTTAGCCTCCTCAGAGCCAGGCCCAGCCCTGCAATGACCATACTAACATTCATGACTGGCTGCAACAGACTTAAAGGGAAATGATGTGGCAGAATTTGTGATCATTCAGAAGACTGTATCATTGTAGATTACAGGGGAGAATCTTGCTTCAGAAGGGTGCCCCATAGTATTTGATTTTTTAAAAACCACATACTATATCAGCAGACATTTACTTGTTGTGCTAATTTACTACTTGCAGGAAGGTTTAAATGTAGTTTAAACCTTGCGTGCCCAATCTGCTCTCTCAGATGGTAGAAGCAATTGTACCCCTTCAATTTCGGTTTCTTCCTGAATGAACATAGAAGACAATCTAGGATATTTGCCTGCACCTCCTGTGGTAAGAAAGCCTGAAGAGTCTGTCCACTGCTTTAAATAAAAATGTTCAAGTAATTACTCAAAATGTTGTTTATTTACCTGTAAAGATTCTAGCAGGGACCATTAGATGGTAAGAGAAACAGTCTAATGTGTTATATTATGTTCCCACAAATGTAATTAAATCATGTCCTTGGTTTGTTCATGTCTCAGTAAACTAATTGCATTTAGTCCAATACTTGCTTGAGGACTGCACAAAATTAAATTAATTTCCTCAGGATTGAACTGTAGGAGGAC
Source organism: Gekko japonicus (assembly GCF_001447785.1). Lineage (NCBI taxonomy): Eukaryota > Metazoa > Chordata > Lepidosauria > Squamata > Gekkonidae > Gekko > Gekko japonicus. The sequence goes on along the minus strand of NW_015165239.1, from coordinate 1,456,685 downwards.
AATATATATTAAATTGCTTAACTGTTCAGACTATTGGCTCTGAAGGTAGAGTTGCATTAGAGGTGTTTGTACATTCAATAACAGAACAATTAAACCAATTATATCTAACTTACGAGTACTCATGTCATTAGCAGTACATCTCTTGATGTTAACATTTCAATTAACGTAATTTGTCCTGAGTTTTCTGAAAATGAATGATAGATCTTCTAGGAAATGCTTTAGGACATTATTGTTGAATTCTTAAAAGACAGGTCTAAGATCCTTTTATATGGCTGGTACAGAAAACATATTTGGAAGGTCAAAGAATGGGAATAGAATGTGTCCTGGGGGAACCAGAATTGCCAGAAGGATACATCATATTGTCCACAGCCATAGTCTAGCTCAAACAGAAAGTATCTTCTGCATCAAAGAAATTCAAGGCCTTAGCAACTGTGTGAAGTCTCTTTATTTGTCACAGGAAAAAGTCCAGCACTGAAAGATTCCTCCTGATAAATGTTATACAGTAAATAATCTCATATGAAGCAAAAGAATATGTGCCTGAGACAGCCATAAACAATAGGAGGACTATGTCTCCTGCTTCCATAAAGAAGTGCAACAGTAACTGTCTCTTGACTAATCACGGTTCACAGACAGCAAAAAGGCTAGTTCAACATTCCTTTTAACAACATCATCTAAGACTTTAAGGCCTACATAGTAATTGTCCCTGGGGCTGCTATAAGTCAAACACTGCCCTCCTACTTCCCCACTCTGCTTCACTTTATTCTCTGCAGCTGAGAAATAAGAGGGAGCAAGGCCATGAAGGGGTTTGTATACGATAGCTGATACCTTAAATTGACTCTGGTAACAGATAGGCAACCAATGGAGCATCTGCAGAATAGGTGTGATATGCATGCTCCATCTAGCTCCCGTTAATATTCTAGCTGCTTCTGGACCAGTTGGAGTTCCTGAGCTGAGTTTGAGGGGAGAACAAAGCACAGCACATTACAGTAGTCTAGTCTCAATGTCGGCTGAGCACCTGGTGACAGCAGTGGCGGTGACGGAATTGGGGTCATGACTTGTGATTGAAGGAGCCTCCTCCACTTAACGGGGTGTCCAGGCGGCAGACCGGCGCGGCAACGGGTGGTGGTGGGCCGGCTGCAGGGCGACCAGAGAGGCTGCTATTTTTGGCCGAGATCCCCAAGCGGCAGATCGATGCGCCTGGGAGCGGCGGTGGCCCAGCCAGAGCGTCGGTGCCGGCATGGAAGACAGCGCGAGGAGCCAGACAAAAGTGGAGAGGGACCGCTGGGCGCAGCGAGGCAGAGGCAGTGGACAGGCTGCAATTTTTGGCCTCCGAGCCTGTGGGTTTGGAAGGAGCCAGCAGTCCCCTGAGGGCCCAAGGAGGTTGGCCTGCAGCCAGGGAAAGGGTGGAGCACCAGGGCCTGGGAGATCAATGACGGAGTGCCCCTGGTGGCAGGCCTGCAGCAGGCCAGCCAGGGTTCCTAGCTGGGCAGCTGGTGACCCTAGTGGAGGACTCGTGGAAGACCAGCCAACGAGTGGAGAGACTTAGGCTCCCTGACTTTCCCTAACAGACATGGATCCAGCTAGGAGGACTGAACCAACCGTGGTAGTTTTTAGTGGCTAGGGATGAGTGATTGGATGCATGAGTGAATGAAGTAAGAAGGAGTTTTCTGTTTAGGGGGTGAATGTTGGAGGCTGTGAGTGCCAGGTAGACTGTTTTAAATATGTAAATGTAAGGTGATATAGGTTGCTAGCACGAATAAGTCAATTGTAGAGTCAATTGAGTGGTATAGCAGATTGTGGGATTATTTCTGCAGCAGTGGGAGAGAAGCAGTGGGCTACAGCAACAGCACTAGGAGATCAACTGTTTTAGCTTGCTGTCGGTGGTCTGGTGCTCTGGCGTGGACTGGCCGTAGCAACGATGCTAGTACAGCAGATTCCTGTGCTCTTTGGGAGGGGAAAGAATAGCGGTGGGCCCAGGCGGAATGACAAAGGAAGGAAGCCGAGAAACAAGAGGGCTCGGTGTCCTTCCAGCCTGTGTCCCATCCCAAAGGAGGTCGGCAGTGGGGCTAGGATTAGTAATCCCCCTCCATCATTGGTGTTGTGCAATGCCAGGTCTATTAATAACAAGACAACAGTCCTTCGGGACTTTGTCATAGAACACCTAGTTGACCTGGCGTGCATGACTGAGACCTGGGTGCGGGAGGGGGAGACCATAGCTCTCTCCCAGCTTGCCCCACCGGGGTTCTCGGTTCTACACCAATCATGGACTAGGGGACGGGGGGAAGAGTGACAATGTTCGTACAGGAGGCTTACTCCTTCAGGGTGCTCCCTACGTTGGAGATTGCGCGCTTAGAGTGTGTCGGCCTGTTGCTGGAGGCCGAGGAGAGTGTGGCAATCTGGCTGGTGTACTGTCCGCCTAACGCACCAGCCAGTTGCCTGCCGTCCCTGTTGGAGGCCGTATCAGGCTGGGCGTTGGAGCACCGTAGGCTACTAGTCTTGGGTGACTTCAACGTCCATGGGACTGGGACTCTCCCAATGTGTATCGGTCCTTACGCACCAGGCGGGGCACACACTCGATTTAATCTTCGTGATGGGGATTACAGTGGACCAGATCACTGCAGATGCAGTGCCATGGTTGGACCACTATGCCCTGAAGGCCCGTGTGGACATCCCGCCCTGACCCTGTATAGGCGGCGAGCAGATTTTAGCTCGCTCGCTGAGCCAAATGGACCCGATGCGGCTTCAACTGGCCCTGCGGGAGCCGATGCCCCTGGCGGTTCGTTGGATGAGCTTGTGGACAACTGGCATAGTCGACTTTCCACAGCCATCGACGTGATAACTCCCTGGCGCCCTCTGCGCTCTCGCTCTAAGCTGGCTCCCTGGTATACCCAGGGGTTGCGGCTGATGAAGCAAAAGTTAAGATGGTTAGAGAGACGGTGGCGGCGAGCTCGCAATGAGGCTACAAGAGCATCCTATAGGACGTTTATAAGATCCTATGAGATGGCAGTCAAGGCCTGCGAAGAGGGACTTCTACGCAGCCAGGGTTGTGTCCGCTAGCTCTCGCCCAGCCCAATTATTTAGAACAATTTGGTCTTTGATGGCTCTGCCACAGGGCAGACAAAACGATAGGGAATTGGATATTGGCTGTGAGGCTTTTGCGAGCTATTTTACAGATAAAGTCTTGTCGCTCTGCCGCGCCTTCCCCGCCACAGTTGAAACAGTTAGTGAACTCGAGGCCTCTTGCGCGTCTTCGGGTCCCAGTTTAGAATGCTTCAACCAGCTCAGCCTGGAGGAAGTTGACAGATTACTCGTATCTGTACGCCCAAGTCCCTCCTGGAGGGGTGGTTCCCTGGGGCACTCAAGGAAGCAGTGGTCCACCCTCTCTTGAAAAAGCCATGGCAAATTATCAGCCGGTCTCCAATTTGCCCTATTTGGGCAAGATAATAGAGAGGGCTGTGGTCATACAGTTACAGGGCTTCTTGGATGACACTTCCACCCTAGACCCATTCCAGTCCGGCTTTCGCCCGGGACATGGGACGGAGACAGTACTGGTTGCCCTGACTGATGACCTCCGTAGACATCTGGATCGAGGCGGTGTGGCAGCACTGTTGTTGTTAGATCTGTCGGCCGCATTTGATACAGTTGACCATCAGCTGTTGGCCCACCGCCTTGCCAGCGTTGGGATCAGGGGGCTTGCCCTTCAATGGCTTGCCTCATTTCTCCAAGGTTGGGGACAGAGGGTAGTGCTAGGGGAACAACCGTCCCAGAGGCACCCGCTTGAGTGTGGGGTGCCTCAGGGGGCTGTGCTTTCCCTGATGCTATTTAACATATATATGCGCCCCCTTGCCCAGATTGTCCGGAGGTACGGGCTGGGGTGTCATCAATACGCAGATGACACCCAGCTCTATTTGATGTTGGGCAGCCGGTTGGACTCCAACCCAGAAGATCTGCACCGGGTTTTACAAGCTGTGGCTGGGTAGCTCAGGCTGAGCAGGCTGAAGTTAAACCCGATGAAGATGGAGGTCCTGTGCTTGGATCGGACCGGATTGAGGTTGGGGCTTCCACTCCCGACCTTTTACGGGGCACCTCTGGTGCCAGCTTCAGAGGTTAGGAGTTTGGCAGTGCTCTTGGACCCTACCTTAATGATGGAGGCCCAGGTGGCGGCCACTTCCAGATCAGCCTTTTATTATCTTCGGCTGATATGGCAGTTGGTTCCTTTCCTTGACCGTAATGACCAAGCTACAGTGATCCATGCGACGGTCACCTTGAGGCTAGACTACTGCAACGCTCTCTACATGGGGCTGCCTTTGTTGCAAATCCGGAAGCTACAGCTGGTGCAGAATGCTGCAGCCAGGTTGTTGGTGGATGCCCCGGGCTGGGAGCACAACCGACCTGTGCTGAAAGCGCTGCACTGGCTGCCTATAGCATACCGGATTCGCTTCAAAGTGCTGGTGCTTACCTTTAAAGCCCTTCATGGCCAGGGTCCGCATTTCCCCATATATTACCCAAAGAGCACTTCGGTCGGGGTCACAACACCGGCTGGTGACCCCGGGCTCTAAGGAGGCCAAGCTTGTGGCAACAAGGGCCAGGTCTTTCTCAGTGGTGACTCCTACCTGGTGGAATGAGCTCCTGGAGGAGATCAGGGCCCTGCGGGACCTTGTGCAGTTCCGCAGTGCCTGCAAGATGGAGCTCTTTCGCCAGGCTTGCAAGTAGGAGCCGCCACTGCCACTACCACCACCGCTCCTTTATAGAGAGAGACCACGGGGGGGGGGTAACATCTTTCCATCACCCCAACCTTCCCCCCTACTATGCAAGATGGTAGGAGTCTTTATGTGCATCCATAGAACTGATTTTAACTCGTTTTAACTTGTATTTTGTATTGTGTAATTTTGTATATTGAACACACTTGGTGCCCTATGTGAGCCGCCCTGAGCCCGTTCACGGGGAGGGCGGGGTATAAATGTAATAAAATAAATAAAATAATAAATAAATAAATAAAGTTACTGTAGCAAGGATCCAGGTGGTCAAGTCAGCCATATCAAGGTAAGGGGCCGTATTACGAGTTTGGCTGAGTTGGTAGAAAGGCATTTTTGCAGCTGCATTAACTTGCTTATCCAGTAATAAAGTGGGATCCGGTATAACCCCAAGGCTTTTAACTGAATCAGCATCACAAATTGGCAGAACAATGTCCTTTAAGACCTCATCCTTCCCAAACAGCAGTGCCTCCATCTTTTCAAAGTTTAGTTTAAATTTGTTCACTTGTAGCCAATTAATCACCATAGCCAGGCAGTGAGTGAGGACCTCTACCTCATCACCAGGAGACTTGGATAAAGATATATACAGTTGAATATCATCTGCATATTGATGACAGCCAAACCTAAAACTATGAATGATTTCTCCTAAGGGTTTTACATAGAGATGGAAAAGCACGGGGGATAGAACTGTGCCATGTGGAACCCCACAAGATAGGTACCATACTGATGACAACTTGTTTTCAGTAGCAACCCTTTGAGTCTGATCCATGAGGAATTATTTGAACCAGTTCAGCACACATCCCCTGATACCAGGTGCTTCAACAAGATGGCTTGATGTACTGTATCAAATGCAATAAATCTTGGCCTTTGTCTACATTCAGATGGAGGTCGTCAACTAAAGCTAGCAGAGCTGTCTCTGTCCTATAGCCTAGCCTGAAGTCAGACTGGAAGGAGTCTAGAGCAAATGAGTTATTCAAGAAGACTTGAAATCGGTTCACTACTGCTCTCTCAGTCACTTTGCCCTAAAAGGGTAGATTAGAGGCCAGGTGATAATTGGCCACATCGTTTTTCTGTAGGATTTTTTTTTTTAAGTAGTGGACTTTGAGAGGCCAAAGGAAGGTGCCCTGAGTTAGTGACTGATTTATAATAGATGCTAAGGATTTGTTACTAAATTTCATGAGCCAGGATGGGCAAGGATTCCGGGGTATAAGTAGTGGCTTTCACAGATCCCAGGATCTTGTCCACATCCATCACAGAAACTGGGACAAAATGATCCATAAATAGCCCAGGCAGTTCATTAAGCCTTTCTTCTGGTGTACCTACATTATAACTGACATCTAGATCAGAGTGTATTTTCAATATTTTATCAGCAAAAAAAAAAAAGGTTCAGTTTTAGGCATCAACAATTGCTGAGTTACCGTGAACAACTGAAATAAACATGAACTAGCTGATGCTATAATAGTAGAGAATGGCACACTTTTTTTCCCTGAGAGCCAGTTTGATGTAGTGGTTAGGAGTGGTGGACTCTAATCTGGAGAACTGGGTTTAATTCCCCACTCCTCCACATGAAGCCAGCTGGGTGACCTTGGGTCAGTCACAGTTCTCTCAGTGCTCTCTCAGCTCCACCTACCTCACAAGGTGCCTGTTGTAGGGAGAGGAAGGGAAGGTGATTGTAAACCACCTCAAGACTTCTTCGGGTAATGAACAGTGGGGTATAAAACCAACTCTCCTGTATCTTAGCTAGGAGATAAGAGGGAAAATCTCCAACAAACAGCCTTTCTTAGCTCAGAGGTGGGAAAAGTACAGAAGAAGGCAATCAACATGATGATGAAGAAGAAGAAATTGGATTTATACCCCGCCCTTCACTACCCAAAGGAGTCTCAGAGTGGCTTACTATCTCCTTTCCCGTCCACTCCCCACAACAGACACCCTTTAAGATAGGTGGGGCTGAGAGAACTCTCTCAAGAACTGCTCATGAAAGTATAGCTCTGAAGGAATGTGTAACTGACCTGAGGTCACACCAGCAGGTGCATGTGGAGGAGTGGGGAATCAAACCCGGTTCTCCCAGATTAGAGTCCATGCTCCTAACCACTACACCAAACTGACTTGGTTGGAGGACATTTCCTATGAAGGAAGACTGAAGTGTATAGGACTTTTCAGACTAGAAAAAAGATGCCTAAGGGAAGGCATGAGAGTGGTATGCAAAATTAACATGTGTACAGAAAAGGTGAATAGTGAAAGCTTTTCCTCATTCTCCCATAATACTACAATTCAGTTGATAGTCAGTAGTTTCAGGACAGAAGTATATAAATACTTCTTTACTCTATGAGTAATTAATTTGTTGGATTCACTACCAGTGGATATAGTGATGGGCTCAAGCACAAATGTATTTAAAAAGGGGTCCATCAATGGCTACTAGCCATGAAGGGTAAACGGACCTCCATATTCAGAGGTACAAAACTTCTATCAGTTCTAGGAGAAAGAATCAGGGAAAGACCTTTGCCCTCTTCGTTGGCCCTTCAAGGCAGCTGGTTGGCTGCTGTGTAAAACAGTATGGTGGACTAGAAGGACCACTGGTTTGATCCAGTGTTTAGAAAAATTTTCATACAGTCCCATGGAAGAATCATCAAAGTTCTACTTGTGATACTGGCTGCTTTATTTTGTCAGTTTGCATTTGCTTTACATATATATAATAAATATCTTCTTCTACAACCATTTTGACATAATGCTCCTTGTATCTGTTCCTTTAGTTTGTGCAATGCTCAAAGGTGTTTTCCACAAGGGGACAGGCTTGTGTAGTTTTCCCATTGCTGTTAATACAGCACAGCAGCAACAGGGTTTGTTTGTTTGTTTTTTTTAAAAAAATTGGCAATTGAATATCATTATAGTGATATACCCTTATATTTACCAGGTTCTCTGAACTCCCAGCTTTCTTTTCTTCTTTTTTTAAAGTAAGACTCTAGTCTCTTTCTTTGTGGAGACTTGTTTTTCCCCTGATACCTCTGCAATGAAATGGGCTAGAAACTTACTCTTTATAAAAAATGAAAGCTGAGAATTCAAGCAACCTAATACATATATTTATATAACTGTATATTGGTATAATGTTAATAATAATTTAAAAACTCTGATGACAGGGAAGACAAATAGCTGTTCAGAGGAAAATTATCTATCATGTGGGTGGGACCAGGAAAATCCAAACCTTCAAAACAGCACAGCAGATATCCAGGCTTTATTGTGATCTTCTTCGGTACTGTTGAGCAAAGCAGGTTTACCAGAGATCATAGAAAAAGTGGGAAAAATCCAGGTGGTGCACAAATGCAACCTAATGCTTTGGGGAAGCAGGAAAAATACCCACTTCCCAACTGCACTGAACTTGGGGCAAATAAAACATGTGGTTCAGTGCTGGGAGGAGGAGCAGATGGAGGAGGAGGAGGAGAAAAAGAAGAGGAGGAGGTGACTGGATTTATACCCCACTCTTCACTTGGAGTTTCAGAACAGCTGACAATCTCCTTTCTCTTCCCCTATCCACAACAGACACCCTGTGAGGTAGGTGGGGCTGAGAGATCTTTTGAGAACTGCTCTTTCGAGAACAGCTCTGAAAAACCTTGTGACTGACCCAAGGTCACACCAGCAGCTGCATGTGGAGGAGTGGAGAATCAAACCCAGCTCTCCCAGATTAGAGTTCTTGCTCTTAGAACTACACCAAACTGGTAGTTCAGAGAACCTGATAAATATATGGGTATATCAGTAGGGAAACTAAGCTTGGAAAAGAGGCTTACGGAAACTTAGGTGAAAGAGGGAGGAGATTAAAGAAGTAAGGCAGAAACTTCCACAGTTGTCTTATTCTATAGTGCAAATATAGTTTTAGAGTCCCAAAGTAGTAAGGGAAGAAACCTGACAGGAAATACCTCTGTCCTGGCGTGTCACCAGGCCCATACCTATTTCATTTCAAGGCTCTGCCCCCCCCCCAAATGTGAGGCATGCCCCACAACAGCTGCTGCTCTCTCACCCCTCCCTCCCCTCCCGTGATATTAAAAGGGCCCTCCAAGTGATCAGCAGAGCACATAGCCTGCCAATCAGCTGGAGGGCCCTTTACATCTCGCAGCTGCCCCTTTGCCTTGATCCTCCAAAATTTAAAGAACCCTCCAGCTGATCAGTGGGCCCTTTAAATTTTGCAGGAGGTGAGGGAGAGGGGTAAATTCGCCACTTGGAGTTAATGTGTGGGCTGCTCCCACTTGAAAAACAGCATTTCAAGGCTGTTTTTCAGGCAGGGGCTGCCCATGCCAAAACTCCAAGTGATGAAATCACCACCAATGTTCCCTCTAAGCTGTGGAGTCTTGTGAGCAAAAATTCTACTTTGTGAGCCACTGGCATTAAAGATGTGAGCGAGCGATTTGGCTTCTGCATAAATTAGTTTGCTCTGGAGCCATCCTTCCTGAGCAAAGACAAAAATGTGTGAGCTGGAGGCTAAAAAACTGTGAGCTACCTCACACTAACTCAGCTTAAAGGGAACACTGATCACCACTTGTAGTTCAGGGAAGGCATACAGCTGCCTCTCTCCCTTCCTCCTTCATCCTCCCCATCCAATGCTGCCCCACAAAATATCCCCATGCCTCATGAAGTCAAAATTTCTGGCTATGGGGCTGAGTGTCAGTGATGGAGCAGAAATCTTGGAGATGAGACTGACCCTTATAACATACCATCCTGAAGTGGTAGAAGAGGAACAGTCTAGGATGGAAACTGATTGCTATACAAGGAATGCTATTCTTATTTTTACCTGGGCATTTATCAGAACCAAATGTCATTGGCTGCTGATTGGGATTCACTTTGCTATTGGGTCAAATTCTAGAATCTGTCCTGTCATTGGGGCTTTTGCAGTCATTGTGTGATTGGAGACATATTAGGACCCATTCTCCCACTGCAGGAATGATTAGGATCTGAGTGCCATTTGTAGGTTTGCATTATTACTTGTGAGAGATGCTAATATGAGATGGGTCTGGATGAGGTAACTAGGTTACCTGAATTGTGTGTATGATGTAGCAACAATAGGTCAGGAGACATTCCTTGCCATATATTAGATTCAATTTATTCAGCAGTCTGCATTGTAAGGGAGATTCTCAAGTGGTTTGAGAGTGTAGATTATTGTCCTACAAGCCCCTGTTGTTAATCACAACCAGAAAGTTGATGAGTCTTAGAACAGAGCCCCTGATTAGGCTGTATCAGAGTTCCCATGGGAACCAAGCCACTTTCTCTTGCAATAGACTTGATTGTGTGTAGCTTGTTTTTCATTCCCTGGCTTTAATATAAAAAACTGGGCCCTGTCCTGCAGCTCAGATACTGTGGGGTCTGAAAAGTTGGGGGTATAAGACTGGGCTCCCAGCCATGGGGGTGCCGAGAGCATCACTGAATAGCAAAATATTTTAAATACAAGAAGGGCAATTTGCGATATGGCATCTCGTGCTACTGTTCAGTTGGTGGTGGGGGCTGAAAAATCCTGCAAGGTGAGCTCAAGATCTGTATTTCCAGTGAGTATTCAAATTCAGCTCTTGCTTGAATCTGAACTGTGTAATATAGGCTGTATACACAATAAACTGCGTAATGTATTTGGGTATAGAATGTTATCCCATTGTAAGTTAATTTGTTGCTGTGTTGGGACGAACACTCCCTCTAAGCTGTGGAGTCTTGTGGGAAAAAATCCTACTTTGTGAGCCACTGGCATGAAAGTTGTGAGCGAGCGATTTGGCTCCTGCATAAGTTAGTATGCTCTGGAGCCATCCTTCCTGAGCTGAGACAAAAAAACTGTGAGCCGGAGGCTAAAAAACTGTGAGCCAGTTCACACTAACTCAGCTTAGAGGGAACTCTGGTTGGGACAGGTCTCAGTCACAAGTCATTGGAAGATATCTGTGAAGCAGAAATCCATATTCTCAGAGTCACATGTTATTGTATGTACTCAAAGGGAAGATGACCCTGAACATAAGACGACTCCCTTAAAAATATTATACACTTTTTATTACTGAATATAACTGTTAACTTGTACGCAAATGTACGATGATCTCTCTTTTTTGGATCGTATATCTGAGGAAAAAATAGTCTTGCATTTGAGTAAATACTTTAGTACAGCTAAAGCTGTTGCATTGTTATCTGAGCCCAGCAAAATAAAAGACAAAGTCTCCATGTTGTGAGGAAATACCAGACAGTAAACCATAATCTGTGGCAGTAGCCCATCATTCTAAATCTCATAGCATCCTGGACACAACCTACTCACACTAGGAGACAGGTTATGAAACCTTTCATTCCTAGTTGATTGGTTAGTTGCTATTACAGTGCCTACATATGTCATAAGTATAGATGTTCGGCTAGTATCTTTTTATATTTTCACCATTCTTTGATGATACCCTGAAAATTAATGGATAACTTCAGAGAGTCCCTTGGCTTAACCAGCAGAGTCTCAGCAGCCATAATGGTTTGGTTTTTTTGTAAACAATCTTTGTGAACTGTTTCAATGCATTTACCTTCATTAGTTTAGTAGCTGGTGGCAACTGCCTTCATGTGATTGATTATTTTTCATCTTAATCCTGCTTCCAAATAGTAACAAAACAAGAAAGAGCTATCTTAAACAGAGTTACACTCTTCTAAATTGATTGAAGGAAAAGGGATCAAAATGGTGTAGCTCTGCTTAGGATGGCACTATAGAAGTGTCAACCTTATGAAAACCTTAAAATATATTTGTCTTAAATTTTGGAAGTGGAAAATGCTATCAAATCACAGCAGACTTATGGCAACCCTGTAGGGTTTTCAAGGCAAGACATGTTCAGAGGTAGTTTCCCATTGCCTGGCTCCATGTCACGCCTCTGGTATTCCTTGGTCATCATCCATCCACAAACTATCACAACAAACTATGGCAGGTCCTTAAAGAGCTGGGAGTACCAGACCACCTCACATGTCTCTTGAGAAACCTGTATAAGGGTCAAGAAGCGACAGTTAGAACCGGATATGGAACAGCTGATTGGTTTAGCATAGGAAAAGGAGTACGACAAGGATGTATATTGTCACCTCGCTTATTTAATATATATGCAGAGTACATCATGCAAAATGCTGACCTGGATGAATCACAAGCGGGAATTAAGATTGCTGGGGAAAAGATCAACAACCTCAGATATGCAGACGATACCACTCTAATGGCAGAAAGTGAAGAGGACCTAAAGAGCCTCTTGCTCAGGGTAAAAGAGGAGAGCACAAAAGTGGGCTTGAAGCTCAACATCAAAAAAACTAAGATCATGGCATCCAGCCCCATCACTGCTTGGCAAATAGAAGGGGAAGTCATGGAAGTAGTGACAAGACTTCACATTCCTGGGATCCCAGATCACCGCAGACTGTGACAGCAGCCATGAAATTAAAAGATGCCTGCTCCTTGGGAGGAAAGTGATGGGGAACCTAAACAGCATGATAAAAAGTAGAGACATCACCCTGCCAACAAAAGTCTGCATGGTCAAAGCAATGGTATTCCAGTAGTCATGTATGGCTGCGAGAGTTGGACTATAAGGAAGGCTGAGCGCCGAAGAATAGATTCTTTTGAACTATGGTGCTGGAGAAGACTCTTGAGAGTCCCTTGGACTGCAAGAATACCAAATCAGTCAATCCTAAAAGAAATCAACCCTGACTGTTCCCTGGAAGGCCAGATAATGAAACTGAAGCTCCAATACTTTGGCCACCAAATGCGAAGGGAGCACTCACTGGAGAAGACCCTGATGCTGGGAAAGATTGAAAGTCAAAGAAGATGGGGACAGCAAAGGATGAGATGGTTAGACAGTGTCATAGATGCAACGAACATAAAGTTGAGCAAGCTTCAGAGGATGGAGGAAGACAGGAGGGCCTGGCGGGAGCTGGTCCATGGGGTCGCGAAGAGTCGGACTCGACTGTGCGACTGAACAACAACATCCATCCACATACTAGCCAGGACCAACCCTGCTTAGCTTCCAAGATCCGATGATATTGAGCTAGCCTTAAATGATAGGGGAAGCTATTTGAATGGTATATGGAAATTTGTGATTTTTAAAAAAGTGGATGGTGGTGTAGAAAAGTGTAATAGCAGCAAGTTGTGACATAAAATAGAGGCATCAGTGACTGCTTAATGACTGGCAACGTGTTTTTAGCACTTTGCCATCAAAGAGGCATTGGTCAGTCTGAATCACAATGTTTATTAGAAGACATCATGGTATGGAATTTGGAATGATTTCGTTCCTTGCTTTTCTCTAGAATCCATAATGATTGGTTCCATGAACTGTTATCAGATTTTCATTGCCATGTTTTTTAAACCCTGTACTCATAACATTGCATGCAAACAGCTAATGACAACTTGTTTTTGCAATGATTCTTTTGGTGTAAGCAATAAATAAATTCAGGTTGGCTTTAAGTATGGTTGGAGCCAGTGATATGAATAATGATGTCTTAATCTTTGCAATTTAGGGTTCTCTTTGGAAATGTTTATTTTTGTCTGTTTCACTGCCAATCATAGTTCCCTCTAAGCTGAGTTAGTGTGAGCCAGCTCACAGATTTTTAGCCTCCGGATCACACATTTTTGTCTTAGCTCAGGAAGGATGGCTCCAAAGCAAACTGATTTATGCAGCAGCCAAATTGCTCGCTCACAACTTTAATGCCAGTAGCTCACAAAGTAGAATTTTTGCTCACAAGACTCCACAGCTTAGAGGGAACATTGCTGCCAATCTGTTTAATCACTAATTGCTAAGTCTAAACCCATTTCTGTGCTCATTTATGCAAAACCAAAAGATGACACACAACTGGTTTCCTAAATATGGGAATTTATTTAAATTTAAAACTCCCAGGCTTTATTCTGCATTTTAAAATTATAATCAGGTAAGGATCATCCTGGAGTTATATGAGAATACCTGTATGGTACAGGTTTTGAAAAGCGTTTTCAAGTTCATAAAACCTACTAATATCTGGAAAATATTTTTAAATTTAATATGAAAATATTTCCCATTAAATGCAATCCTGTGTATCTAAATGGTGGGTAAAGTTTAATATGCCACTGAGAATTTCCATAGTTTCAATTAGAGTTCAGCTGAATGGACTAAGAAATTCCCACAAGCCTGATTCACCTTCCTTTGCACATATGCAAGCAGAAAGGATAGTGATGACAGAAACGGGGCTCTACTGTGGAGATGAGAATCCTCCATGTGCAGGGGTTGCATCTGTAGTGGACTTAACTGTGCTCAATAATTTCATCTTATAAAAAAGCATCCTTAAGGGAAAGGCAGGACCATTAGTTGTGATAATGTATTAAGAATATTTCTCTTAGGGTTGCCAGGTTTCTCCTGGCCACTGATGGGGGATGGGTGAGAGTAGCATTGACAGATCCAGATTGGGAAATGCGTGGAGATTTGGGAATGGACCCTAGGGAGGACTGGGACTTCAGTGCTGTACAATGCCGAGTCCATGCTCCAAAGCATCCATTTTCTCTAGGTGAACTGATCTCAGTAATCTGAAGATGCACTGTAATTCTGGGGGATCTCCAGGTCCCACCTGGAGGCTGGCATCCCTAATTGCACTTCAGTCCACAGAACGGATGATGCAACAGTTCACAAAGTTCCAGGTCTTCTCCAGCACAAATACCAGACTTGTTTAACCTGAGTGCTAAGCACTAAATCAATGGAATGCCAGTCATAAACCTATTTTTTTCCAGTATGGTGTTTTATACATGGACTTATTGTTATGTTATAAACCAGTGAGCAAGGCACCTGTAAATAATGATTCCGATCCCCCCCCCTTCTCTCTCTCTCTCTCTCTCTCTCTCTCTCTCTTCAGGAACAAATCCCATTATGATTACCCTCATATGCATTTCAGTGAATCCTTTTGGATCTGTAAAACTTCCAGCATGACCTCTCTCCTTATAAGGATTAAGACCACAACTAAGCAAAACATTTGCATATTCAGAATACTGGATACTTACGGTCCTGCTGTTTACAAGGCTTGTAGTGATTCAGCTGACCCAGAAAGCCAACAAGAAAACCACAAGATAAGAAGGCTGGAAGAATTAAGAATTGGATAGTAGGGTTTTGTCATACCTAATAAAACCCTGTCTTTTAAAACTGTAAATGAAATATTTAGTCCTTTGTTTCTGTCTTTCTTTGAAAAGCCTGTGTGAAGAATTAAGCATTCTTAGGCCCCGGTCACATGGGCCGGATATCGCGGGGGGAGGCGTGGCTAATTGCCCTGGCACCATTAGATCTGAGATTACACGATCAGACGTGCCAGCAGCACACCACGGGTCCTTCCCTCGACGCCAGCGGGTAAACAAGTGTGGCGATCACACGACGATCCTGTGGCATGGCGCGATCACAAAAGCAATGGCTAGGTGCCACTGCCATGACAAACAGGGTCATTTTTTAAAAAAAGCCGAAACGGCACTTTCGCTTTCCTCTTTGTGCGCATGTACCGTTATGTGCTTGGCCCATCTTGTGGAGACTTGGGGGAAAAAAACTGTTTGCGAAGGGACATGGGTGGGCCACCGGAAACGCGACCAGATGCCAGCCCTTGCCCCGCGGTTTCCGGAAACTAGTACCTCGGAGGTACTAGTTTTTAACTTCGCATCTTCGGCAGGAAGCCTCGGGTCCGCCACCGGAGCTCTACGCTTCCCAGATGTTGTGGTGTGATCGCACCCGGAAAATCCGCCTATCTTCCGTCTCTGTAGCGTGGCTAATGCTCTGTGTGACCGCAGCCTTAGTACTGCTGCTTTCTTTAAGGCCCAGAAGCAGCCACAGCATTACATGTTACTACTATGATTATCAACTTTCTATTATTTAACAGTTCTGGCCAGCTGAACCACATTCTGGCATACAGTAATAACATGAAGATTCACCAAATTTCAGAATTGGACCAATAAGTATTGTGCGTCAAATCCCATCCTAGCTGTGTCATGTGATCCTGCCTCAGCCCTGCCCAGTGGTGGACCTACATTTTTGGGACCCTGAAGCTTGAACTTTTATGGGGGGCCCTCCTCAACCAGCAACAATAGGGCAATATCCAACAAGGTCCAAAGGGCCTGAATTGAGAATTCAGATGTCTTTTTATGGTTCTGATTGGCTAAGGGCTGAGCTGTTGAATTATTTAGCCGTGCACCAACAAAGGATTCAAGGATCCTGCTGCCAAAAGGTAGATTCTGGCAGATTCTGTAGATTCTGGCAGAGCTCAGCGAGCCCATACAGCTGGGGGTTTGGGTGCTGCAAGCCCCGGAGAAAATTTTTGAAATCTGACCAATTACAGGGATATTTTGAGGCCATATGAAATGGGTATTAGAGCATATTCTTTTTTTTTTTCTCGGTAAACCAATTTTTAATTTTTTCAGGAATACAACATGTATAATTAAAACATTTCATTCTATCAATTGTCTACCCCATTCCCAATTCCTCCCCTCCCTCCAGTGGCTTCCCGCAATGCTTCCACCCCTGCTCCAAATTACTTCATATCATCAACTATATCAGTTTCTTATCATTACAATCTAAAGATAACATCATTTGACTTAATATTGAACTAAAAATATTAAGTTTTGTTTCACATCCCAGTTCTTTTCCAGATATATTTTAAAGTCACTCCATTCTTGAAAAAACACGTCATCTTCTGTATTATTCAGCTTCTTCGTAATTTTGTCCATCTCTGCCATGAACAGAACTTTTTGTATCCAGTCTTCAATTTCTGGCACTTTCTCTGTTTTCCAAAATTGTGCATAAATCATTCTCGCTGTTGTGATTAAGTACCAGAATAAGGTCTTTTTAGTTGTATTGACTTCTTCCATTTTCAATCCCAAAAGCAGAATTTCCGGTGCCTTCTTAAAAGAGCATTTCAGAATTTTTTGCATTTCTTTGTGGACTTTTGTCCAAAAGTCAACTGCTTTCTCGCAAGTCCACCACATGTGATAAAATGAGCCTTCATGGCTTTTACATTTCCAACACTTATTTGACATATTCTGGTTCATATTTGCAATTTTTTTCGGAGTCATGTACCACCTATACATCATTTTATAACAATTCTCTCTAACATTGGTACAAGGCGATATCTTAATAGAATTTTTCCACAAATATTCCCAGGTTTCAATAGCCACTTCCGTATTCATATTTATCGCCCATTTTATCATTTGCCCTTTTACAGTCTCATCTTCTCTCTAAAACCATATTTCCTTTTGTCTGATCTAAAAAGATCAAAAATCTGCATATATTTCAACCATTCATATTCATATTCAATTTCATTCTGCTTTTTCATTACCCATTCTGTTCCCACTTTTTTAATTAGATCTTTATATGGCAACCAATCTTTATCTCTATGTCTTGAGTAAGATGTTAACACTTCCACTGGTACAATCCACAATGGTCTTACATCACAAAAGTATTTTTTATACCTCATCCATACCACAAATAATGCTTTTCTTACCACATGAAGCTTAAAAAAGCTGTCCATTTTTGTTTTGTCATACCATAAATATGCGTGCCAACCAAATCTACAATCGTGGCCTTCTAACCCCAATAACTTATCATTTTCTAATTTCACCCACTGTTCCATCCAGGTTAGACAGACCGCTTCATAATATAGTCTAAGATTTGGTAGTTGTAGCCCACCTCTGTCTTTGGCATCACAAAGAATTTTCATCTTAATTCGCGGTTTCTTGCCTGCCCAAACAAACTTTGATAGTTCTTGTTGCCACTTAAGTAGCAAATCAGTCTTACTAAGTATTGGTATTGTTTGGAACAGGAACATCAAACGTGGTAGGACATTCATTTTTATAACTGATATTCTTCCCATCAGTGACAAATTCATTTTATCCCATTTCTTAAGGTCTTGAGTTAACTTAGTCCACAATTTTTCATAGTTGTTCTTATATAAGTCTATATTTCTTGCCGTTAACTCAATACCAAGATATTTCGTCTTTTTTACTACTTCGCATTGTACCAGGGGTATTAGAGCATATTCTAAGGTCAATATTAAGTACTTCAAAGCATTGGCTTACGATTCTGTCACTAAAATAGCCTTATTTTAATAACAAACACTCAAAAAAAACCTCCATCAATTTTGTTGAAAAATTCATATAAAAAAAAAGTTGCTTCAGGGCCCCTCCAGGATTAGAGGCCTGAAGCTTAAGCTTCATTAGTTTCATAGCAGATCCACCCCTGGCCCTGCCATTTTTCTTAAACGAAAACTTAGCCACCTTATATACCACTAGCAATTTTTTTAATGACCATGTGTATTTCCATATTGCCAGCTCTTCCAAGGGAACACAGTCTTGTAAGATCGTCAGCTTGTCTTTCTAGAGCAATGGTATTTGCATAAACTCTTTCAGTTCCTCCATAATCCTTTGAATTTGGTTGGCTTATCCTTCCTCAGCTTTTGCTCTCAATCCTTTAAGATTCACCTGTTTTCTCATATTAGCTGGGCTAAAATACATGGTAATATTCATGACAGAGATGAAATGTAACAATCTCCACATTTATATTCTCAGCAGCACACCATTCCATGCTGCCCCCCCCCCTCCAGTCTGATGTGACACAAACTGCTGCTTTCTTGACCTTTCTGTGCAGTCTTACTGAAGGTCAACTTTAGCAAGTAGCATGGCTTTAAAATGAAAAGACACACAACAAAATTGCTTTTTTTTGCATTATGTGCTACTGTGTGAATAGTTCTGGGAATGCTTCAGTGATAAGCAGTTTGCTTGTTCTGCCACGTTGGGGCATTGTTTGTTGATAAAGAAGACACAAACACTAATAATGCAAGCAGGTGAAGCATCTACATGTAACAAAAACTCTCAAGCTTGGAAAGATTTACTTCAGCCTTGATGATCAGTGACAGAGAACTGAGTGATGCTATCAGGGACAACAGTTTCTGCCAGGCTGAATGCTGGTAATAAGTCAGGGCACACAGGGGGATATTTATGGAATGATTCCACCCCCCCCCCCAGTGTCCTTTCAAAGCCACTTGATTTGTAAAACGCAATGTGCTGTGGTCCACGCTTGTCTTTGCAAATAGAAATAGGAACAGGGGCCACGTTGCTGGGAACAGCATAACTTTCTCCTTGTCCTCTAACAGCTCTGCATCGTAAATAAGGTCTGTTTTAAAACCCCATTTTTCAACCTGAGACCTTTAAGCCATTTCTCTGAATCTAAGAATATTTATTGTTGCTTGGGAGGGAAATGTACTATACATATGTTCTTCAGCCTCTCTTCCTTATTACCACACATATTTTAGGACTGAGCCTTGATTCCCTTATTTATTTATTGTATTTTACCCTGCTTTTCAGCCAAAAATGCTCTCATAGTAGCTTAGAGCAATATAAAAAGACAGGTATGCATAAAACTTAATGAAAACTGGGTCCACTCCCAACATAAGAGGGTGGATCTAGGGTTGCCAGGCTGCAGCTGGCAACTGCCAGGAGGAATGGGAGGGGGCAAGGCCTGGTGTTAGGGCTCCCAAGTACTTACCGCAATCCGGCGGGGTAAACATGCTCCCCGGCCGGATCATTCCTCCCTGTAACGCACCATGCTGTCGCCCGGAAGTGACGCTGGGTGACGCTCTGGCAATGGGACTGAAAACTCGATGGTACCAAACGAGTTTCCAG
The DNA here is from genome assembly GCF_001447785.1 of Gekko japonicus. Classification (NCBI taxonomy): domain Eukaryota; kingdom Metazoa; phylum Chordata; class Lepidosauria; order Squamata; family Gekkonidae; genus Gekko; species Gekko japonicus. Next base: position 1,437,311 of record NW_015165239.1, on the reverse strand, counting down.
CCCCATTGCCAGAGCATCGCCCAGCATCACTTCCTGGTGACGGCATGGTGCAGCACGTCTGTTGTCCCCGCAGGAATAATCCTGCGAAGACATCTGTGTCCCCCGCCAAATCACGGTAAGTACTTGAGAAGCCTGCCTGGTGTGCGGCATTACACTTGTGCTCCCATTCTACTTCTCATAAAAACCAGAAGTGACATCTTTAGATCCCCTAGAACTTACAAAAGCTCTATGGTTTAAACATAGACCTTTTCACACGAAGCCAGAGTATCTACATGTCACTGTGGTGAAATGCCTAATATCCCTGGCATCCCTAGATGGAAACTACTGCTACCTTACCACTACACCAAGCAACATTTGAGGCCTTTCCAGCCTGAGGAAGCTTCCTCCAGCTTAAGTGTTCTACTTCCAGTGGAAGATCCACTTAGGCTACAGGGAGGCTCAGGCTTATGACAGGCAGTAACTGGAAGGAGGAGGAAGCTGTCAGCTGCAACTGGATCCAGGCATGATAGAGGGCTCAGTCATGGCAGCTGGTAACTTGCAGAACAGCAAACCCAAGCTGGAATGTTTATCCTTGGCCACCATCCCCTACTCCAAATAATTGCTAGGGCTTTCATTTGATGAATTAAATGTTGATTAATCATATAAACAAAAAGAACTGTGACTGACCCAAGGTCACCCAGCTGGCTCCATGCGGAAGAATGTGGAATCAAACCTGGTCCCCCCAGGTTAGAATCTGCCACTCTTAATCACTACTCTGGAAGTACCTCCCGTTGCCTTAGGGGCAAATATTGTAATCTGAAAAACTGGCAATTTATACTGTCTTCTCAGAATAAAGCCATGCTTCATTTGCACTGTCTGCTTTCAGGCTGGATAAATGACCATTGCCTGCTAAGGCTGGCAAATGCTCTTCAGGCTTAGGCAGAGGTCTCTCATATCTCCTACTGCCAAATCCAATAACTAGAGATGCTGGGGATTGAACCTGGGGCCCACTGCATACTAAGCAGATGGTCACTCACAGAGACACATCCCCTCCCAAAATCCCGTCAAGGTAGGGTTCCCAAATGTGCCCGGGGGGCAGGGAACCCCCCGCTTCGGAGCCCCGGAGTTCCACCTCGGAGGAATCCGGGCCCGGGGGAAACCCCGCCCCCGAAGCTGCGTCACCGGCCACGCCCCCAACGTCAGCGACGTCTGACGTCACTTCCGGTGACGTCGCGGCGGTGTGCATGCGCTTTGCGTGCGCAAGAACAAACACCCAGCTCCCGGCTGGGACGGAGCCTCCCCCGCTGGTGAGTTGAAAGGATTTGGCAACCCTACGTCAAGGGTGAATGGGGGAAGGAAGGCGTAGGTTGGATTCATACTCAACCCTTCCTCAGAGTCGTGGAGCGGCCCACAAACTCCTTTTCTCCCCCCCCACAATGGACCTCCCGTGATGTAGGTGGGGCTAAGAGAATCCTATCCAGCACTGTCCTTGAGAGAACAGCACTGACAGAACCAAGTGGAGGAACAGGGATTTCTTTTCTTATTAGTGTTTTAATTTCTTATTTTAAAATCAAACTATAGCGGCCTAAAGCACTCCTAGAAACAACTGCCAAAGGTACCGCTTTAAAATGACCACCAAATTTAACTCAATGGCCGCCAAATGGCCACCAAATAAGGTTTTTTAAAATAGCTACCAGAATACATATCAGAAATGGCCACCCAAGAACTGCCCTTAAAATGGCTGCCCCACTTAAAGAAAACCCCTAGAGGCCTGTTAAGGCTGCCATGGGTAGGTGGGAATAACAGTAAAAACCAGTCAGCCCTATCAATTGCCAATCCAACCAGCTGCCCCTATTGTGGCAGCCTAGCCTATCCACTTATGGGCAGGCTGTTTCCCCTTTGTGGTACCCAGGCCCTTCTTTGGAGCCATGCTGCTTCCATTGAAAAATGGGTCACAAGGGAAAAAGCCTGAACTGTCGCCTCCCTATTTACTCTAAGATGGCTGACGCTCTTATTGCACAGAAAATGGCTGCTGTTCACCCAGCTGGTGATGGTAAGGGAGAGGGATCAGACAGACAAGCGGTAAGCAGATAATAAACTATGGGGATGCCTCTCACTGCCCTGCATTTCTTACTGGCCCCAAAATCAGAGCCAAAACACCCATATATGCTGAGAACCTTTCCCAGGCCCAACTCCTCCATCTGCCCGAGCTAGTCAGTCATTTTGCTGGCTTTGGCCCTAAATAAGCGTCCACTTCAAGGTCAGCTGTCACACTTGCTTTGGGCCGCTTTTACAATTTATTTATATATTTTTGTTTTTACTTTGTTATTACAAAGAACGCCCTTTTTTTACCCCAAGGCAAGCTGGGCTGGTTAGCACCATTAGAAATTATCCTCAGGCCGACAGAGGACCGCCTCCCACCAAAATTGTCCGACTGCATCTTTTCCCCTTTATTCCTGCTTTTTTTCCTGCTGGGAGGGGGGGGTGGTCCAGCAGCCTCACCAACTGCAGCCTACCAGACCCAGTCCAAAAGATCAGGCAAAAAAAATTGCGCCGATGACACTGCCCCGGGAATAAGCCAGTGAGGGCTGCCTAGCAGCCGCAGGACACAGGAGTGGCCCTGGGAAAAAGCCACTGCCACGGCCACTCGAGTCATACCACCACTGCTGCTGTGGCCCCCATGTTTTGCCACTGCCATGGCTCAGCGAGGGCTGCCCAACAGTCGCAGGACGCAGGTGTGGCTCCGGGAAAAAGCCACGGCCACGCAAGTCAGGCCACTGCTGCGGCCATGGCCCCCATGTTTCACCACCACCATGGCTCCGATGTATGCTGCCACGATGTATGCTGCCACCCTTCTGGCCCCCAGCCACAGCGATCGACTGTTTTTGGACCTAAGGTAGGCTGCACTGCTCTACCTGTCCGTGCTTGGGCATCCGCTCTGTCTTGTCCGTGCTTGGGCGTCTGCTCTGTCCGAGCACATTGAAGAACTGCTAAGGCAGCGGGCGGGAGCTGAGCCCAAATAGACTGGCTCCGCCTCCTGCCTGGTAAGGTGGGAGCCAAGCCTAAATAGACTGGCTCCGCCTCCTGCCTGGTGCTGCACTTCTCGCAGCGCCGGTGCCCTTCTCTCCCTGCCTCATGAGGAGGCAAATCAGCCCTCTCCCACCAGCGCAGGCTCGGTGTGAGTTGTGGCTCACAATCTTAAGCAGTTACACACTTCCAAACTACATGGATTTAACAGATTATCACTCTGTTTAGGATTGCACTGTTAGTCTGCTACAGCAAAAAAGGAGGTCTTGTAGATCTTAAACATTAACAGATTTGACTGTCTCATAAGCTTTCATGTTTTCGAACCCACCTCAGTTGGCAAACAGATGTGCACATGGGAATATTCTCCCTGTTTGTAAATAATGGAATCAAAAGGCCACAAAAGGTAATTGATGCTGTCTGTGACATGGGTATGCAAAGTGTCCACTCATCATCAGTAATTGAAGATAACACAATTTTCCTAGGTTTGCTATACAAACAACTCCCATACTGAGTCTTGAAGTTTAATGTACCAACACATCATGTCTAAGTACAGATTTACTATAAGAACTAAGATAGACTTGACAAGCTATAAATATATTGAGGAAAACAATTACTGTACAAAAAGAGTTGACAACCTAAGATTGTGACAGGATATATAGTAGTCATAGCACAAAGGACTCTACCATGTTTTAATATATTCCCACACTGTGGAAGCCCACTAGTATCCACTGAGTAAAACTTTTAAAAATACAGATGTTCAACCCATATAACTCGTAAATCAAAGAACGACAGTTAAGATTCTTTGATCAGGGTGCTCTGGTTTTCTTTGAGCTGAAATGGAGCACATTAAAAGGAGGTGAAACAATACAGGGTTCAGGATGAAATGTGAATCTCATGTTTCAAAATCCCAATCCCATTTGTGTAATCAATAGAAGAACCATTGGGTTATTTTTACTACAAAGGGGATGAAATTATTCCTGATCGTTAACTGTACTTTCTAAACTGTATCTTGCTGTTCATCTGCTTGTTCTAATCCCCCCCATCCAATATTTCCTAGATCTTTACTTTTTAAGATTATATCTGATCTTCGCACAAAGCCATATATAACATTTCCATTAAGTTTGCTTTGAAGACAATAATAAATTTGTCCTCCCAGTAATGCATAAGAGGCCAGTCTGCCTATAAACGCCAGTGAAGCAGCATAATAATAATGTAATATCCCTGACCTAAGTGTAATTTCAATTACGCATGTCAGCTATATGTCTTTGATGAACCCAGAATGTATTAAAGCTTAATGGTGTTTCTGCAGCATTTATTCTTCTGCTTCTTTAATCTTTCAGTTAATTTTGGGTTTCGAATGAGTCTGAACAAGAGGCATCATTAGAGCTATTTTTGAGTGAGGTGTGAATTCTCTCCCAAATTATAGCTTGATTTGAGTCCAGCAGTACCTTAGAGACCAGTGAGAATTTTTGTTGGTCTCTAAAGTGCTGCTGGATTCAAACCTAGCTAGATTTGAATCTATTGCAGACCAAAACAGCTACCCTCTGAAACGTCCAAATTATGATGCAGTGAATTATTTTGTATTGTTATAAAGTTAAAAGGGGGCTAGTTTGGGGACCCGGCTATTTGAAAGTGTCAATCCTTGTGCTACTCGTTGACTTGGGAAAGTCATCATAAGGTAATTTTGTTTTCCATATCAATTTTGTATAATTTACATGTAGTTTGGGTGATAATTCATCTGAGAAAGCTGGCTTTTAACACCCCAGGAGGAACTACTGGAAAGCAAGAATTTACTAGCCTGATCCAGTCAGATCTTGGAAACTAAGCAGGGTCTGCCCCAGGCATGGGCACAAACTGGAGCTTGGACCAAAATTCATCACAAATCTTGGCCAATCCATAAAGTGATGTCTGTGGAGGCTCCACTGTCACAAATTTTCATGCTAGTGCTCTCGTCTGCTGTTGGCTGTGGGGGTTTGGAGAATTTTCTGGAACCAGGGATCTAGGCCTGTTCTTCTTGTGCTCACACTGATTACAGGGACTTAGGTATTGGATGCTTTGCTTTTCTATCCCCCCCACCCCTGGTAGTGATCTTCTGTGCTCTCTGTTGTGGGGGTTTTGGTATCTTGTTCCTGCGCTCACACCAAGGTGGGAGGAGGAGGTAACAGATGGGAGGAGGAGCTATGGGGAGGCTCTGGAATTAGGATCCAGGCTGGCCCATTGGCTTCTCTCCTATGACAAGGAGCGGGGATTGGGTCAGGAGGTGGAAGATGGGCTGGGGCACTGGATTTAAAGGGAAGCAGATTGACCAGCCAAGGAGGGAGAGCCCATGTCTCTATTTGTGCCTGTAGGTTCAAGAGAGAAGGATCTCAAAGGATAGAGTCTGAGAGTAAGAGAGGAGGAACCGTGTGATTTCAAACCCCCTCCCCTCACATTGTTCTGAGGTTGTGTCAGCTGTTTCTCAAAAGAAATCAAGCCCCAGAGCAACCCAACCCTCCTCCTTTGGACCCAGGGAAGCTGGGGCCTGACAATCACTCACCATGTTAAAACAACATATTCATCATGTACAGCAAAACTGATAGATCCAAGTGGGTAGCCATGTTGGTCTGAAACAGTAGAACAAAGTTTGATTCCAGTGGCACCTTTAAGACCAACAAAGTTTTATTCAGGGTATAAGCTTTCATGTGGAAGCACATGTCTCAGATACAGTAAAACAGAATTTCCTCAACCATTACATATAGAAGGGGGGGTAGTTGCCTGGGCCAATTAGAGTCAAGACAGAGACAGAAACAAAATTGGAAATTACTGGTCCATACATTTAGGTATAGGGTGAGCAGTAAATTGTCATACAGCATAATGAAGATGTTTAACAGATACAAAGATCAAACAGGAATAATAACCCTAGTTTATATGGTAACCATTTGTCTGAATTCAGTTCTGGGTCAAAAACAGTGAAGGAAATATGTCAAAACTAGAGACTGATGTATCCTAAATTGTAGAATGCTGAGAGTAATTAATTGAGCAAAACTGATAGCATTAGAATTTTCTCTTCTCTCTTACTCCATTTTTTGATGGTTGATCAGACCATTTAATTAGAAATCAATTGTTGCTCAGTTAGGTCAAGTGCAACCACACTGATCACCTGCCCCTTGGTCATACAATATGGCACTATTTATAAAAATAAAAAAGAAAACATATGACTTTCCCTTCATAATTTTCAGTGTAAGAAAGCAAGAACACAGGATATAGCTGTAGACTTGACAAGAAGACTGATTGCTGCAATACTATTAAGATAGTTACACCTTGCTTTTATCCTGAAAGTGGCTCACAACATCATTCTCTCTATTTTATCCTCATAGCAACCCTGTGAGGTAGCTGAGGCTGAGAGGGAGCAACTGGCCCAAAGTCACCCAGCAGGTTTTCACGGCACTGTGGGGATTCAAACCTGGGTATTCCAAGGGAGCGGTGGCGCAGGTGGTAAGTGAAGCCTGCATTTACATTTACATCTGGCCGAACAGCTCCGGCTGTTCGAGCCCCACTTCGGCCGGGGTGAGCTCCCGGTCCTAGAATTCAGTTCTGGGTCAAAAACAGTGAAGGAAATATGTCAAAACTAGAGACTGATGTATCCTAAATTGTAGAATGCTGAGAGTAATTAATTGAGCAAAACTGATAGCATTAGAATTTTCTCTTCTCTCTTACTCCATTTTTTGATGGTTGATCAGACCATTTAATTAGAAATCAATTGTTGCTCAGTTAGGTCAAGTGCAACCACACTGATCACCTGCCCCTTGGTCATACAATATGGCACTATTTATAAAAATAAAAAAGAAAACATATGACTTTCCCTTCATAATTTTCAGTGTAAGAAAGCAAGAACACAGGATATAGCTGTAGACTTGACAAGAAGACTGATTGCTGCAATACTATTAAGATAGTTACACCTTGCTTTTATCCTGAAAGTGGCTCACAACATCATTCTCTCTATTTTATCCTTATAGCAACCCTGTGAGGTAGCTGAGGCTGAGAGGGAGCAACTGGTTCAAAGTCACCCAGCAGGTTTCAATGGCACTGTGGGGATTCAAACCTGGGTATCCCAAATCTTAATCTGACATTCTTACCACTACACTATACTGACTCAACACCTGTTTTCTCACTCACCATAACATTGGCTGTCTGGGTGAATGAACGGGTGGCAGTGGCGGTGAGGAGCCATTGTAACAAGGGAAAACCCTTTGGAGTATGTTGGAGGGGTCTTACTGAGGGCCTCCTCAGACAAGGAGGTGAGTACTGTGCCTTATTTTTCATTGCAGAAGGACACAAATTTTTAGGATATACTGCATTTTTTGTCACTACATAATTCTTTAAGATTGGCTCTGATGGACAACAAGTGATAAATGTCAGCACAATATTCATTCCATTTACATGAATGGCCATGGCATGTAACAGAGATGTGGGAGCAGGGTACCACTGCCATTTTAAGTAACTTTCATTTACTCTACCTATTTCTTATATTATTGAAGTAACATGAAAATATCCCATGAGAATGACAATGATACTGTCAAAATAACCTAAGAATCATCCTTTAGTTCTTAAGCAGTTCAGAGATTTCAATCTCTGGACATTCTCTCCCAAGTTCTGTACATTGGTCTAAAAGATCCAAGTTGGTTCTTAGGATAATGCATGGACTTGAATCTTTCATCTTCAACTCACACACTGAACCTAACATTCAAGCACCCGTATTCAGCATCCTGATGAGCAATTGTCAATGGTAGTGCTATCAATTAATTGTGCATTGCTCAGATTGACAAAGTTGAAATAGTCTTGTTAGATTTAAATTTTAGAATATTTTGCTTCTATGAAAAAGTAGTTTTTGGCAACATAGTTTAGTTTGCTTTATTTCATTTATTTAAAACATTTTTGTCCCACCTTTCCACCCTAGTAGGACTCTTCTTTTTGTGAAAACAGCCGATTATTTATTCTAAGTTTTAAACAAATGCAGATCTGTAGATCCTTTGTGACTACAGTGGCTGGATTGCTTTAAGATATTGTTTTGACCACTAGGTGGAACTATGTAACTTCATCTAATTTTATAACATTTATAAAGACTGGTTTACCTTGAAATTCAGATTAATAGTTCCTGGAACCACTTACCTTCAGATACAACACCCCTTACCTTTCAGTTTCCAACATACAGTTGTAACCATGATTACACTTGAGTTCATGGCTTAAGCTCCATCTATGCATTAGAAAGTCCTCATGTTTATTGGGGAATAACATGAGGACTTTGTTTCACATATGCAATGGGAGTTTTGTGCCTCCCAATGCACACTACCTCTTTTGTCTTTTAGACCACTGCATGCAGGGAGAAGCAGCTTTAGCTTCCCCCTTTTGCTGTTTAGCAATAAGTAAGTAATATAACTTACAGACAAACCAATTGCGGTTCCTTGGGAGGTGGGGGTGGCTAAAACCACTTCTCCCTATGTAGTGAAGGGTGCTGAAGACCTTGCGTTCACATATTTTGATATGTGTTTATAGCACTTATATCACGGTAAATTATTATATTTCAGGTTTATTATGAAATGTTACATTGAAACCTGTCATCTTGGATTTTTTCCCCCTGGAAGCAACTTTATAGTTGCTTGACAAACCAGGAGGAATGCAGTCATTTCTTGACCATCCTCAGTTCTCCATTTAGGAGTATTTAGAATATGGATTTGTGTAGCCAGGGTTCTGCTGATTTACATATATATCGGGACACAATATAATATTTCAGCCTTCTCTACTTGTCACAAACAGTCCCTATTTTCTAGTTGCTGGTAAATTTTATTTATTTATTATTCGTATTTATACTGTCATATGAACCTCTGGTCTATCAAGGTCAATAATGTCTGTGCCGGGGTCCCCATGAGCACTGCAGTGCCTGCTGACACCTTTCCTGCTCCAGCCAAGTGTTTTTAGAAGGTGGTGGAGCTAGATGGGGGTTTTGCCCAGCAGGGCTTCTAATTGGCCACTGGAGATCTGATCAGCTATGCAGATTTTTTTTAGTTGGTTCAGCTACAGCACAAGGATATTCACTGGGTGAAGATAAATTGTGTGTATGCAAGGAAATATTTTAAAACACTATGTTCTTTTAAAAAATACATTCTGTTAAACAGGGCTGTTACCTGAAATGTTGAAGAGTATTTATTGGATTTATGCATAACCTCTTTCTCTGACACTGTGTGGTTGGCTCTGCCTCCTGGAGCAGCTATTTTGTGCTTGCGCTCACTGCCCTGTATCAGAATTCCAGAAGCTCCTACATGCTGAAAAGGTTGGAGGTCCTGGTCTATCCAGATTAGCAGCAATGCTCCAGTATTTTGGTAAGGCTCTTTCACACCATATATTACCTGAGCATCTAAATGGAGGTGCCAGCAATTGAACCTCATACCTTCTACATACAAAGGAGATGAGCTACCCCTGAGACATGGCCTCACTTCATGGTTTCTTGTGTACTAGAAGGCACTTGCACCAGTTCGTGCTTAGAGCCATGAAATTTGGAAAATTCTTACATATTAAGACTGAGCTCCAAAGAATTGTATATTTGAAAAGGGTTTAGGGGCTTCTGTTCCTTCAACTACCTTCTTCAATCAGTATGGCAAGGGTCTTTGAAACTGACAAAGAAGGAGGTTCATAACAGTTTGTGGGGTCTGCTGTTTGAAGATTTCTTTTTATCCCATCAGGTGCACCGAAGTAGGTCTTATCTTACAGTTGCAGTAAAGTGAACCGTGCTGCATCCCGTATTTCTTCTAGGTCTATCTGAACGTTACATTTTCTGCCAATACTTAATTTACTTTAGTTAGGTAATTCACTGAAGACCTGAAACCACGTCAAGTATCTTAGGCTACGGGAAAGTATTTATCACTTGCTCCTCCTTGTGATGCTTCTGTTTCTTCTTCTGTTTTTGGCCAATGTATATGAAACTGGATTTTGTATGTGAGACAGGAACTGGTCCATATGCTACCAGAAACTGATGTGTTACATTTGATGCTAATTGTGTTATGTTAACAATAAGAGAGACTAGAAAAGTTGAAAGTCTGGTTTCAATGAATGGCTTCTATTCATAGGAAGGATGTTGGTGCAGATATGTGCAAGTTCCTTTTCTTCCAGTGATGAAATTCTGCTGTGTTTTCTTCAGGTTTCCATACACTAGGGATACAGGATATGAGTCTCTGTGACCCACTAATTAACTAAACCATTCTTTGTTTTCCCTTTTTTGGTGAGTTTTGCAGATATATAGAGGTTGATTGGCAGCAAAGTACATTTCTCATTGGTGAACTCAGCAGGCTTTGTTTAATTCCCAAACAACAGCTAGCAGATGGAAAATTGAGCTTGGCTGGCTATTGTGATACTAATGCACATTGTTTCCATTAACAACTTGGTTTCCTTGTACTTTTTCTTGTTCTGAGGGGGCACTAACAATGAGTTTCTTTTAAAAATTTCCAGTTATTAAAATGGAACTTAACACTGGAGAATCAATTTAAAACCAAAAGCTTGTTTGAGCCAGAATAATCCAGAAAGAAACTGCTGCTTGGAGAGATGGATAAATAACAACAGTAATAGCATATAGCATTTATACAGTGCTTTTAGAAAATTAAGAATGCTTCACATTCATTATCCTGTTACCTGCCTTGTCATGATGTATGTGTAAAGTGCCATCAAGTCGCAGCCAACTTATGGTGATGACCCCAGCAAGAAGCTTTCAGGGCAAGTGAGAAGCAGAGGTGGTTTGCCCTTGCCTTCCTCTGCAGAATCTTCCTTGGTGGTCTCCCATCCAAGTACTGACCCTGCTTATCTCCCAAGCTCTGACAAGACTGGGCTATACCATACAACCTTCCCTTATGACAGGAGGGCCATTATCATTATCCCTGTATTTTGATGGAGTCTTGACCAGGATGGCCCAGGCTAGCCAAATCTTGACATCTCAGAAGCTAAGCATGGCCAGCCCTGGTTAGTACTTGGATGGGAAAGCACTAAGGAAGTCCAGGGTTGCTACACAGAGGAAGGCAATGGCAAAACCACCTCTGTTCATCTCTTGCCTTGAAAACTGTATGGGTCGCCACAAGTTGGCTGTGCATTAATGGCATTTCTACCAACATTTTGATGGAACTGAGCCTGAGAGACAGTAAGAGAGTGCAAAACAATCACAAAATTATGTTGTAGTCAGATTAGATGTGTGGGGGAAGGAAACCCATCCTCCTCCTCTTCTTACTTACTGGACCACCCACTTTCTGGTTTCTACTTCTTCCCTGCTCACCTGCCCGCATTGCTGCCATCTCCATGGCTCAGGGGGTGGGTGGGTGGCAGTGGTAACTCCTGTTCCCCCCTGCCTGCCTGCAGCATTTCCCATTCTTCCTCCCAAGCACTATTCCTCTTTGCCCACCTTCAGGAGTTCCACCACTGCTTCAGTCTGAGCTGTGC
>NW_015165239.1:1425390-1425809 GCF_001447785.1 Gekko japonicus | reverse complement strand
TTTCCCCCCATCTCACTGGGCCATCTGTCTCAAGCAGCAATGGGGAAAGTGGCAGCATTTCTCATCCCTTCTCTCCTGCCCTACTCCTCCTTTCCCACCTTCCAGGAGCACTGCTGCCACCTCAGCCCCAGCCAGGCCCGTAGCCTGCGTGGGGCCCACGGGGCCCGGCCTCCCCGCTGGCTTTGCGGGCCCCCTCCCTCCAGATCCTCTGTTCCCCCTCCCCCCACCCATCGCCACGGCCTAACTAAAGTCAAGATATCACCGACTTCCGAGGCTTTGAGCTCGACGGCGAGTAGCCTGCGTGGGGCCCACGGGGCCCGGCCTCCCCGCTGGCTTTGCGGGCCCCCTCCCTCCAGATCCTCTGTTCCCCCTCCCCCCACCCATCGCCACGGCCTAACTAAAGTCAAGATATCACCGAC
>NW_015165239.1:1425186-1425347 GCF_001447785.1 Gekko japonicus | reverse complement strand
AAGGAGCCCCTCGCGAGGAGGGGGAGGAGGAGGAGGACGCCCCCTCCCCCCGAGTGGGAAGTGCGCCGCCCGCCGCCTCTCCTGGCGGGAAGGTAAACTTTGTGGGCAGCGATGCTCCTCTGGGCTGCCCTGCTGAGGAATGCTCGCCCAGCTCTGCCGCC
>NW_015165239.1:1418668-1423779 GCF_001447785.1 Gekko japonicus | reverse complement strand
AGCCCCTCTTTACAGCTCTACGGGGTCTCAGGCGGAGGTCTCTCCTATCACCTTCTGCCTGGTCCTTTTTAACTGGAGCTGCTGCCTGGGGATTGAACTTGGGACCTTCTTTAAGCCAAGCAGATGCTCAGCCACTGAGCCACAACCCCTCCAGGGTCTCAGGTGTAGGTCTTTCACATCACCTCCTGCCTGGTCCTTTTAACTGGAGATGCTGGGGATTGAACCCGGGGCCTTCTGCCTGCTAAGCAGAGGCTCTTCCACTGAGCCACAGCCCCTCTTTACAGCTCTCCAGGGTCTCAGGCAGAGGTCTGCCTGGTCCTTTTACCTGGAGATGCCAGGAATTGAACCTGGAACCTTCTGCATGCCAAGCAGATGCTCAGCCACTAAGCCACGGCCCCTCCTAAAAGTGAGGTACACATGAGCACATGAAACTGCCTTATACTGAGGCAGACCCTTGGTCAGTATTGTCTACCCAGACTGGCAGTCGCTCTCCAGGGTTTCAGGCAGAGGCCTTTCGCACTGCCTACCACTCAGTCCTTTTACCTAGAGATATCAGGGACTGACCCTGACCTGGATGGCCCAGGCGAGCCCGATCTCATCAGATCTTGGAAGCTAAGCAGGCTGGGTCCTGGTTAGTACTTGATGGGAGATCACCAAGGAAGTCCAGGGCTGCAGTTCTGGAAAGAGCCCTCTCAGCCCCACCTACCTCACATGGGCCCCCCGAGAAAAACATGGGCCCCCTGAGCAAAAAGTTGTTAGCTACGGGCCTGGCCCCAGCTCTTCCACCTAGGAGATGGGCAAAACTCACAGTGGGGTGGAATATCATCCAACCGAATTTCCTCCCCCTGCCTTCTTCCCACTGCTGCTCCCCTGCTCACTCTCCTGACTCAAGTGGTGGCTCCTCTCTCCCAGCTTAACTACTTGCCCACCCACCCATCTCAATAAATGTGTGTTATCTGCACATGTGCAAACAGTGCTACTCTTTTCAGGGATTTAACAAATCCTTCTCTTTTTCATGTTTTCAGATTTTCTGCAAATCCAGTTTGGAGAAAAATCTCCCTTGACTCTATATGGCACTGATCTGCACATCTAAGTATTTGCAGATAGGGCCACACTTAACTATTAGATATAAGATTCTTAGGTCTTTTTAAAAACCTCAGTCAGGTTCTTGAATATCATAATCAGGAAATCCAACTGATAGTCATTTCCACCACGGGTGTAACTGGGAAACACATTTCTCTGTAATATTCCCCATAGCCCATTCGGATGTAATTCTCAGGGTTTGTATCCCTTATCCGATGCATCCTATCTTGCAAATTTTAAACATATAGAAGAAATTCTCAGAAAATATTATCTCAATCTGGTTAACTTGTTCCAGTTTTGAAGCCTGGTGACAGCAGAGCAGAGCAAAGTAAATTGGGAAGAGAAAGGCTAGCTCCCCTCACTAATACTTATTCTGACTGTATTTATAAAAAATTGTGTGAATGGTCACACTGGAAATTACTCGACTGATTGTTACATTTGTTACAATTATGGATGGAAGTGGTTTAAGTTGGACCTTCATTAGTAAAGTCCCAAATATACATTCATAAGCAACAGTGGCCGCTTATTAAGTTCATACTAACAGTGAGAGTTAAACTAGGGAGTTTTACTGAGTAGCTCAGTCTTCTATACCAGATCCACGAGGCTTTGGGTAGTGTGCTATAGTAATCACTCACCACTGGAGCTTTCCTGTCCAGAAAAATCCAGGAAATGAATGATGAAAATAGTTCAATATCCACTGCCATGTCCATCCTTCCTTAGCCACTATAGTGGCTCTCAAACATTTGTGTGCTGGTCTGAATCACTATATGATGGTAAAGCCGACTTTTATGTGAAGACCTTAATTTAACAGCAAGGGAGATCTATACAAATGAGTTCTTGTGACAAACCAATTAGGCAATGTAATGGCAACAACCAAGACAACAAACATACACATCCTGAGTGACTCCTAATCCATTGGCCTGGCTATAGACGGACCCACCCAGGCTGTGAACCTATGGCCAAGGGCTATGGGCTATCTTAATCAGAGTGACACTCTTTTGAGTCTATTCTAGTCAATAGCCTTAGAGGGGTGTTACTCTTGTTTGGATGACACTCTTAGTGTACAAGCAGTCTCAGGGGAGTGACTTATGCATGGTGGCATTCTAGGCTCTCTATTGTCTCTAATTTGGTATAAAAGTTTATTGTTTATTTTTAATTATTCATTTTAGATCTTTATACTTTGCTTTTCTGTCCATTGGGGACCCAAAATTGTATAGAACACAATTCTTCCTTCTTCCATTGTATTCTTACATCTACAACACTACGAGGTAGGTTAGTCTGAGAGAGAGTTATTGGCCTAAGGTCATCCATCAAACTTCCATGGGTAGAGTGGGAGTTTTGAACATGGAACTCCCAGAACCTATTCTTATACTCTAACAGTTACACTGTGCTGGCTGTATGTGAAAGCTCTGCCATTGTTTGATAAGGAGGTATTCTGTGGTATTCCTTATTATGCACACATGACTGTAGAATCTTGTGATGCCAAAATGGAAGGAGGGAATCTTTCTTGGGCAACCAGCCTTTTCTCTCTTTCATAGATACCCTCAAGGCATCTCATGTTAGATATTGTAGCTGAGTTTCCTTCATAAGAACAAAGAATGGTTGCTTCTTAAATTTCTGGTGTTCTGGGATTTGGTATTGTACCCCTAAGTTTTAAAGGAAACCTTCTGTTACATTCACCTGCATTTCTACATCCTGCTAACAGATGGATTCCCTGGAGTAATGAGTGTAGCTCAGCAGGCAAAGAATGAATCTTCCTATAAGTGACAGCAGAAGCAAAGAACTCCCCTGCTGCTTAGATGGGTGGCATGAAGTAGTCTTTCTGTTTTTATACCTAGGAGAAATATGCAAGGAACTCTAAAATCTTTTAGCATCTTTGTATATGTGCACCAATTAAAACCTTTTACATTGGTCAATGCTGCTACTATGCTGTACTGTTAATACTTTGATGTCTCCTATTGGAGATGGCAGTTTAACATTATCTATTTTCAGAATAGTAAAGTTTTAGTCCGACGACATCTTTAAGACCAACAACGTTTTATTCAAGGTATAAGCTTTCATGTGCAAGCATCCTTCTTCAGATATTATTTTCACTGTATCTGAAGAAGTGTCCTTGCAGGTGCCACTGCTTCAGACCAACACAACTACCCACCTGAATCTATTTTCAGAATGTGATTATGAAGTTTAATTAGTCTAGTAAAATAACATGGGTGCAATTAAACCAGTGCAATTAAACCAGTGATTTCATGATACTCAGCCTCAATCACTTTGGTGACTGTTAGAAATGTAGGACTTCTACCTGCTGTGTTTCAATATCTAGTCAAGGCACATTTAATCTTCTGGTCCTTATCTAATGTGGTTCCAGTATGTTGCTAGTCACTAACCTTTGGAGTTTTTTTGAACAGGTTAATAAGTATGTGGATAAGGGTGGTCTGCTAGACATTATAAACTTGGAGTTCCATAAGAATTTTAACAAGGTACCTCACGGAAGACTCCTGAGTAAATTTAGCAGCCATGGGATAAGACAACAGGTCCTGTTATGAAGTAAAAATTGTTTAAACAACAGGAAGCAGACAGCAGGAACACATCCTGACAAATGGAATCTTTGACACCAGGTTTGTTGGCTAATTTAAATATTTTTTAGGCTAAAATTACTTTAAAATTATATTGCTCATAAATTTCATTAATTGTATTTTCATTTTATTTTTATGTAGAATAATTTGAAGAATTGGTATGGCTACTATTTATGGCCTACTATACAAACTTGTAACAATTGCAAAAGCATATAAGGTTATCCCAGCACATAATTCTTATTAATTTTAATCAACTTTATTACTACATATATTTATTATATACAATTGATATGTAATAATCAGGCCTTTGCCCCTCTTTTTTTTCTTAATAATTTCAGAAAACAACATCTGGATATATATATATATATGAAAATTTTATGCGTGTATAAAGAATATTGACCACTGAGGAAGGCCCGAAGGGGCCGAAACACGTATGGTCCTTAGGTCAAAAGGTTTTACCCATCAATTGTATTTGTATAATAACTAACTTGGTTGTATAGCCTTTTAAGTCTGTGACTTAGACTATTTCTTTTAACCGCAGTATGTTTTAGCTATGTGTACACCCTAATAAACATTTGTATTTTTTACAATATAGTTTGTAGATCGACCCTCTTAGTTTGCAGCTGATTTTGCATTGAGTTTCCTCCCCCCCCTTTTTTCAGTTTCAAGCAGTGTAGTGGCCAAGTTTGCAGATGATTCCAAGTTATTCAAGATTGTGCCACAGCAGTGAAAAAGACTAACTCCAAGGTGAGGGTTACTAAGAAAGGAACTGAGAATAAAATAGCAGATACTGTAATGTCCTTGTATGTAGCCATGGTGCATTTGGAATACTGTATAGAGTTCTACTTTCCATATATCAAAAAGGATATTGCAGAGCTGGAAAAAGTACAGGAGAAGGCAATCAAGATGGTCAAGGGGTTGGAGCATCTAAGAGGAAAAGCTGGAAAGTCTGGGATTTTTAAATTTAGAATGAAGTAGGCTAATGGGGGCATGGTAGAGGTTTATAAAATCATGCATGGGATGGAGAAAGTTGATAGAAGGAGCTTATTTTCCCTTTCCTGTCATACTCAGGGGCACCCAGTAGGTACAAGACAGACAAAAGAAAACCACTTCTTTACTAAACAAATTATTAAATTGTCAAATTCAGTGCCAGTGGACATAATGGGTGCATTCAGATGCGCCGTTTCAGCCAGAAAGAAGAAACACGATCACACTCACCTCCTGACTGCGCAGCACATCGTGATATGCCCGTTCACACGTCGGCATAACATTTGGCGCATGTGCATAGGCAGCCATCCACAGAGCTGAGATCTTTGCGCAGGTGCAGAACACCCCGTCCCGAAAGCGTGCCCTGAAGTGAAGACGTCCCTTTAAATTTTTACTCTGAAACTGGCCTAGGTGAGGTCCTGGACTCGTCTAAAGCCTTACACTAGGCACATCATCATCATCATCATC
>NW_015165239.1:1407961-1418526 GCF_001447785.1 Gekko japonicus | reverse complement strand
TTCCGAATGGAAGTGGCTAGTCACCGGCGGAGAGCAATCAGATGGGGATAATACGGCTGGAACTGGTGCACTCAGGATATCACCACTTGGGGACCTAGTAGCAGAATACAACAGTTTAAATACTGTTTGCAACGGTTAGGGACAGAAGGCAGATGTTCACAGTGTGATTGCCCGTAAGTACACTGATTCTAACTGGCATCTATACCAGCTTAAATGCCCACCTGAACACACCCAATGATGGCTATGAGCATAGATAATTTTAAAAGGGAGTTAGACATATTAATACAGAATAGGTTCATCAATGTCTTCTAGCCTCAATATTCAGAGGCAGTAAACTTCTGAAATCGAGTGCTAGGACGCAACATCAGGGGAAGCCCTTGGCCTCTCTGTATTATTTGTTGGCCTCCCAGGGCAACTGGTTGTGTTCCCTCTAAAGTGCCAGTGTTCCCTCTAAAGTGAGTTAGTGTGACCTAGCTCACAGTTGTTTAGTCCCTAGCTCACACATTTTTGTCTTAGCTCAGGAAGGATGGCTCCAGAGCAAACTAATTTATGCAGCAGCCAAATCGCTCGCTCACAACTTTAATGCCAGTAGCTCACAAAGTAGAATTTTTGCTCACGAGACTCCACAGCTTAGAGGGAGCATCCTGCAAGGCTCTTCTTGAATTCCTCTCAGCCTACCTTACTTCACAAGTTTCTTGTGAGAATAAAATGGAGAGACAGAGAAGCATATTCACCAACTTGGTCTTCTTGGGGAAAGGGCAGGCTAAATGCGATAGTTAAATATTAGCCGTCTGTTCTGCTGCATTTTATTCATCCTGAAACAAGGTCAGACACCCAAAGTCACTTGTCTGCATTCATTCAGAAAAAGATGTTAAAAAGTATTAAAAACCAAAGCACTAAGACAATAAATTCTGCCATTTTTTTTAAAGTGGAAGGTACATATAAGTCCTTCTGTTCAGCTTGGTTGAGTCTGATGTTAATATATATATTCACAAATGAGTCCACTTTATTTCAAATGTATCTTCATTAATGTAATTATTTAATGACAAAATATCCAGTTTTTGGAAAACCCCACTAATCAGAAAAGTTATGACCCATTCAGGCCATCCTTCTCCTGAAGTAAGGGATTCTTGCTTTTGTGCACCAAGTCTCCAATTCCCCAGACATATTGCACTTTGTACTGTATGGCAGAATCACATAGTGTCCACAAAAGTGATTGATGGACAGTGAAGAGATAGATATGGACTTCAATGGTTTGCAATGCTTTTTGATATGTTGCTGTGGTGGCCTATTCAATATATGGGTATTATTGCTAGCGTTCAAGAAAGCTTCTGCTAAAGAAAACAGGAATCATAGAACTGGTAGTACATTCATTCTTTATATACTAGAGATTCTCAATGTGAGATATGGAGCCTCAGGAGAACATTAAGCTTTTCCCTTCTGCCTTGCAGAATGTTTGGACAAAATGCCAATGCTTATATTAACAGAAAGCACCAGTATAGGTATAGCTATCACATACAACACCCTTTATGGCCTTGGAGCCTCACATCTGTGAAACTGCCTCTCCTCCTATGCTCTACCATGACAGCTTCACTCATCTGAGCAGGGCCTTCCGCAGGTGCCAACCTGTAAAAGGGCAAAATCAACTGCCCGTACATGTGCCTTCTCCATCGTGGCCCCCACCTTATGGAATGGCCTTCCTAAGGAGCTCAGGAAGACTTCTACTCCCATGGATTTCTGCAATCTATGTAAAACTGAATTATTCAAGAGGGCTTTTCTACACAGGCGATAGGGTTGTGCTGTACTAAATTATACATAAAGTTACTTAGACAAATTATTAGGGACTGTGGTCTAAACTACTGTGCATAGCTTGCTGAAACTAGGATCCTACTATGCAATTTTTTGCATCATTTAATGTGTCATGTTAATACCTAGGTTTCGCTTCAGTTCCGTTTTTAGATTTGTGGTTGGTTCTGCAACCCTATTCCTATTGCAATTGCTATTGAATATCCCATCCTTCTGACTGTATTCCCCCTTGAGTCCAGGTGAGAAAGGTGGACTATAAATAACATAAATAAATAGTATGTCACATCCTAAGCCATGGTGTTTTGATATATGCAAAAAGTGCAGGACGTGAGAGAGATAATTATCAGCACAACGAAATTTCTTTAAATTGTATCTGTTTACCATCGGCCTTGTAGGAAGTATTCATATCAACTTGGAAACAAATATGCATTAGATGGCCCATTATAGTGGAAAACTAGGGTTGCCATCCCCTGGTTCCCAGTGGGGTTTTCCCCAGTTTGGGGGCTTCTGATCTGCTGCTGGCTATTTGGCTGGCAGGGGAAGACCCACCTTCAAACAGGGATGTTGGTGGGCAACGTCCCAGACATGATGATGTCACCCAGAAATGACATCATCGCATCGGAGATGTTGGGGTATGTGTGTGACACTAGTTTTGGGGAAAACCTCAGCACCAGAAGATCCTGGAGAAAAGGTTGGCAGCCAGGTAGGACCCGTCAACCCAATGGAAAACAGCTAAAGTTGCAAGTGACTTCTTGGTGATCTTGGGACATATTTTAATTTGAAAATATCTTGCACAAAAACATACACTTTCACAGGCAGTAAGTCCAAAATATGTATAATGGTAGGATTGGAGGGCCTAGAATTCACAGCCAGTATGAAGGAGCCATGAGGCTAATTCAAATGAGAGAGCCTACCTGTAGAGTGTCTCAGTATAAAAGTCTTTTCCAGGGGGTAAATTGTTGCACCAAAAGATCTGTAGAGTGTCTCAGTATAAACGTCTTTTCCAGGGGCTTCCAGGGGGTAAATTGTTGCACCAAAAGTGAATATTGTGGCATTTTACAAACAAACATATTTATTATGATGTCAGCTGCATCAGATATAGTAACAGATATAATATATATCTCCATCCTTCCTTTGTGTAGCAACCCTGGTATTCCTTGATGGTCTCCCATCCAAATACTAAGCAGGGCTGTCCCTGCTTAGCTTCCAAGATCTGACAAGATCAGGCTAGCTTGGGCAGACTGAATAGCAGTGGGTATTTTCTAAGTGTAAATTAAAATAAACAACTATTGTGGCACATAAAGTCAAGGTACATTTCTTTGGCATCATGATACATCAACATATATTGGCTTTCAAAGAAGTCACCTTTCATTCCATAGCACTTGTTGCAGATGAAATCTTGCAAGGGCATTTATCCTTTTAAAATCCCAAAATCCCAAAAATATAAGACTATCATTTTTGGGGCAACCTAACTACAATCTGTGGTGACTTACACAAAAGAAAAGACATCATTCCATAAGCAGGCAAAGCGTCATCTGTTAATGATCATGTCACCTCCCAGTACTGTGTCAAGCTCCTGTAACATCAGGTTTGACAAGCTGCTACTCTGTTGGGTCAGTGATCTTTTTGCCCTGATTTTTGTCTCAGGTGGTCAGCCACTCCTGCTCGCAGCCTTTTTCATTTCCCATCCAACTTTTATTGTGCTTCAACAGCTGCCCTTATTTTGCACAGATCTTAGTTCTAGATACTGTTACCATACACAACTTCAAACAATGTGCCAGCAGCCTTCCTGAGAGACCAACGGCAGTCAATCTACAACCTCATGTTTCATGACATGTTACATGGTGTAATAATATTAGGAAAAATCAGATGCCTACATTGGAAGGCATAATTTTTTTAAAAAATTGTTTTCTTCCCACTCTCTCTAACTGCTCTCTCTCTAAGTGCTACACACATTGGACAAAGAGAGTTGTTTTATACACAACACTCAAAGGACCTCCAGCGCAGCTCTTCTCTTTGGCACACTCAGTGTCAATTTGCTGTGGCGACCTCAGTAGGGTATAATGACACTGAGTCCACCATTTTCTCCAGAGGAACTGCTACCTAAAGAACAGTTGTAATTTTGAGTGATCTCCAGCCCTCACCTGGAGATTGGACACATTTTACCTCAGAACAGCAAACTGTTTAGAATGTTAGAGGCAAAAGCCAATCAAGTCGCATATGCAAACGACCTCTGTGTTCCGAGGCAGAGGCCAATGAGGCTGCATATGCAAATAACCTCTGTGTTCTGACTGGCTATGGGGGGGGAGAGGAACTGCAAAATGTTTAGAATGTTGGAGGCAGGACTCGGGCAAAGCAGCCAGTGGGTAGGGAGACCTTCTGAATGACAGATCAGAGAGCGAACTGATTTTGGAGCATGTGGAATGTTCTAGAGAAGTGCCACCACCATTCGGCTTTTATTTATAAGGGAGGTGGGAAGTAGCTAATAATTTAGTGAAGAAGGATTGCCAGACATTGGTTTGGATCCAAAGGCACTCTTCTGGTCATAAAGATATCCTCTTCTTAGGTGAAGTCCAGCTGTTTTGAAATGACTTTACAAGTCTGAAGCTGCTAGTTGTCAATACAGAAACATCCACAAGCTGTGTAAGGATTTAAAGATTTAAATGGTTGCCTTGTTGTAGGAGTTTTCCTGAGATCCAACATTGTTAAGCATCTTTTCTAATGAAAAACATGTTTGTGATAGGGCTGCCAAGTGGGCCCGGGGGGCTGGGAAACCCCCGCTTTGGAGGCCCGATTTCCGCCGCGGCAGAATTGGGCCCCGGGGGGAACTCCGCCCCCCCAAGCTGCGTCACCAGAGGTGACACAGCCACGTTGCTCACGTTGGGGGCGTGGCCCAGATCGTCGGGGGGGAAACCATATGGTTTCCCCCAAACGATCTGGGCCAGGCCCCCAACGTGAGCAATGTAGCACGTCACTTCCTGTGACGTGCTGGTGGTGCGCACGCGCCAACGAGAAGCTCCCGGAGCCCAGCGAGGCTCCCTCGCCGGGCAAG
Organism: Gekko japonicus; assembly: GCF_001447785.1. NCBI lineage: Eukaryota > Metazoa > Chordata > Lepidosauria > Squamata > Gekkonidae > Gekko > Gekko japonicus. The sequence goes on along the minus strand of NW_015165239.1, from coordinate 1,413,668 downwards.
GTAAGACCACTTGGCAACCCTAGTTTGTGATGAGGATACTCTCACTGACAAAGTTTGCTGGTAACATAAAGGTGATGTGAGTAATGAGTATCAAAGCTTGTAGGGGTCTGCTGCAGAGGGACCTGTGCTGCTGGTGGCAAATTCATATACACACACAAGTGAAATGCTAAACCAGACTTCTGATACAAACCTTAACTGCTGTGTCTACTGTTCTTTTGGGAGGAAAAAACAGGGAAAAGAACATTGGGATCATAGGTGCTTCTGTGGAACTGTTTGGATCAGTGGTCCATTCAGTGTTCTGATCCAAAAAACTAAACTTGTTTTCTGAGGCCCCACCCGAGTGAGCTCTGAAGGCAAACTGAGCTCTGAGAGTGAACTTTGAAGGCCTTTATAAGCCTTTGGAGCTCACTCTGGGAGCTCAGTCAAGTCAGGCTGCCCAACTCAACTGAACTCCCAGAATGAGCACCAAAGGCTTTCAGAGCTCATTCTCAAAGCTCAGTCATGCTGGCCCAACCCAGAGGTTACCCGGAAATAAGCTCCGAAGGCATTAAATGCCTTTGGAGCTCACTCTGGGAGCTCAGTCAAGTCAGGCTGCCCAACTCAACTGAACTCCCAGAATGAGCACCAAAGGCTTTCAGAGCTCATTCTCAAAGCTCAGTCATGCTGGCCCAACCCAGAGGTTACCCGGAAATAAGCTCCGAAGGCATTAAATGCCTTTGGAGCTCACTCAGGTGGGGCCGTGGGCCAGCGGTGGGCTCCAATGGCATTTAAATGTCTTCAGGCTCACTTCTGGGTGGCCCGCCAGACCCGAAAGTAAGCTCTGAAGGCATTTAAATGCCTTTGGAGCCCAAGAACTCTTCTGCCAGGCTTTTGGAGCTGCCACCACCTCTAACAACAAGGATGAGAAGCCCTGCTGCCCTGGAACTTATATTAACAACTGCGCCAGCCGCCTGAAAGACACCTATAGAAGATCTGTGCCAGCCACAGGAAGAGAGAGCCGATGGTAGCCATCACGAACTTTATAACAGCAGAACTAGCACTTATCATGGAACTGTAATCTTTTAAATATTGTTTTAAATGTTTTATTATACTATTTAAATGTTTCTGTTGATTTTATTTATATATATATATATATATATAACCTGCTATTTTATTATGGGCACAAATTAGGGGGTGATTGATGGCCACTCAGATAGGCCTAGTTCCCTTGGCTATAGTCAGTCAGTTACAACTTTAAATTTAGGTTGCCAACTGGTAACTTTTTAGAATCTTGATTAATGGCTGCTTTTAACTGTTTGATATTTTAGCATATCATATACCCAAACCCCTGGTTTGTGAACCATGAACCAACCTGGTTCGTGCTCGAACTGGGGTTTGTTTGGGGGTTTGTGGCCATACCTAATCTCAACATTTTTGGAAACTTGGTTTAGCAAACATGGATGCCATGCTTCATTCTTAACTTCACAACTCTTTGAGGAATGTTAGGTTAGTGACTGGCCCAGGTGATCCAAAAAGTTCCTTGGCAGAATGGGAATTTGAAGCCACACTGACTTCTCCATAGGAGTACTTTTGTCAATGGAAAATTCAGAGTAATTTAAATATATCCAGGGGGTCATAATTTAAGCACTGACCAAACAGAGGCCTATTTAGCTTCTGCATTGTTGTGGCATCATGTCTTTTCAGACCATATGCTTTGCAACCACAGACACTTGTTAAAGATCCTATCTTCTGTTAAATGATTTATTATCAACTGATGTGTCTATGTAGAAATCCAAATTCAAGTAATTTCTCATCTATCTAAAGTGATGAGCAAATAACTATTATACTAAAATCAGGTATATTTTTTCTACTAATTTGTCTTTTATTAACAAGCCAAGGACAATTTGCTGATTTGCCTCCATACTCTGAGCGTGCATGTTTTTTACTTGTGTATTTCTCCCCATGATGTATATGTTATATATATTTTATTAGTGTAACATGGGTTACCAGCTGGGTATTATTTCTTAGAGACATTGGAGAGTGATACAGTTGCCACAGATGGTTCACCCCAAGGCATTAATGATTTTATTTAATTTTTTGGTGAATGTGCTTACTGAGTTAGACAGCACCCATATTGGGCTGTAAAGCTACCAGTGGAACATAAGTATGTCTAGACTATCTGTAGTGGAAGGGCACACCTCATTCCCCTACTATGGCTCAATCCTCTGGTTGGAACATCAGCAGCATTTTGGGAAAGTCCCTATGTGACACAACTGTGCTGCCCCTAATTATTTGAAAATTAAAAACAGGTTAAATGGGAATGTGGAGATGGCAACTTTTCCATGTATCTTTTTATATATGACCTTTCACTTAAGCAAAAACTTCAGCAAGAGAAGCTGAAGGGAGACTATTAAAGGCAACTGGGACAGACTGTGTCCTTCTTACCTTTTATAGAATGCATCTAGGACCGCAGCAGGACATGGATCCACATGTGCTACTGCATCTGGGTTATTACACTCTTATCCTAAACCAAGAAGACTACTTCTGATTATTTTCCCAATAGTGGACTGTGAACAAAAACAGTACTTTGCCCATCAACTCTTCCCCCCCTTTCTGGGGAATCAAGACCATACTAAAGTTGGCACAATCTAGCAGCAAGCAAGTTACAGAGTGTATATACTCAGGCTCAGAAAGGACATGGCATGCAAAAAAAACAAAAAACTAAAAGGAAGATGTACCAGTCTTATAGCACTTGAGGCAAATGTTTATCACTCATCAATTAAAATGTAATAGGCCCACAATGGGCCAGATTAAATTTCTTTAGGGGTTCATATCTGTCTCAGGTTATCTTCTTGCACTTAAACATGTACAGTAGTGTCTACAACATGTAACTTTATAGCTATCTGTGATGAGTAAAATGAAATAAGCTTTTGTGCTTATTCAAATAAATGAATTGACGTTATATTGATTTACTTGTTTTTATGACATTTCCTAAATGCTATAGTAAACCTACATTAAAGATTTCATTCATTGTGGAAGAAAAACTATTAGTTCTAGGGAAAATAATTATTTTTTTCTCTTGCTCCTAATTTGCTTTGTTTTCTTATCTTATCTTTAATCAGTTTCATATAATCTCTCATCCCTGTAAAAAGAAAGAGCAATTAACATCTGAACAGTAATCATGATTACATATAATCCAAACTCTGTAATCAGGAAAAACAGCTCTTTCAAAACTGATAATGGTGAAACTCATAAACTTACATTAAACTCTTGGCCCATTTCCCATACAATTGGTAAGGGGAAAAAAACTAAATTACATTTTTTCCCACTTTATCCCTTTCCCTTTTGTTGAGGGTGTACAAAAATTGTGTAAAGGTTCCTCACAATTTTTACTGTATGCAATATACAAAAAATGAAAACAAATCTGGTAATCAATATAATCCTTCAGGGCTGTCCTTTCTTCCTTCCTTCCTTCCTTCCTTCCTTCCTTCCTTCCTTCCTTCCTTCCTTCCCATCTATCATTTATTCAATTTATATGTCACCCTATCCCACACCGTGGGCTCAGAGCGGTTATCTATCTATCTTATAACTAATTCTCAATTTGGTCCCATTCTGAGGATACTTAAATCCATGGATTGGGGCCAGGTAGAAGGAAAGGAGATTTTTCTGCAAAGCTGGGCAGCCCTCTGGGGTTGCCACCCATGCCAGGGGACCTTCTCCCACCATCAGAGCGGCTTACAAACTCCTTTCCCTTCCCCTCCCCACAACAGACACCCTGTGAGGTAGGTGGGGCTGAGAGAGCTCTTGACAGAAACTGCTCTTTTTCAAGAACAGTTCTTATCAGAACTACAGCTTGCCCAAGGTAATCCAGCCAGCTGCAAGTGGAGAAGTGGGGAATCAAACCCGGTTCTCCCAGACTAGAGTCCGTGCACTTAACCACTACACCAAACTGTTAAACAAAATGGGTGAAATATCAATTGAAATAAAATCACAACAAATGTTACCAAAATATAGTACTATAATCTTAATTGCATAGGAATTTTAAGAAGGTTTTTTTAATCACCTGAAGACATTTTTCTTTGAAACGTGCAGTAAACAAGGTGTGGTTTTAGTATCCCACTGGTACATGTGGGGAAAGGGCAAAATAATCAACTTGGATTTTTAAATAAAGATTATAACTGAATAACCTCACTCCCTTCCATCCAGAAATTTTCAAAAGACTCAACAATCCATGCCTTGAGTGATCTGATTACATTCTTCTATTTGCACTGTGAATTGAGTTTGTGTCAAAACAAAATATGTTCTAAATTTCACCTGTTTATATCCTGCCCTTTCCCACATACAAATGTGAAACTGCCTCATACTGAGTCTAACCACTTGTCTACCAAGGTCAGTATGGTCTACTCTGACCAGCAGCAACTCTCCAGAGTCACAGACAGGGATCTTTTACACCTACTATCTTCTAACTGAAGATTCCAAGGATAGAACCTGGGACCTGCTGCGTGCAACACAGATGCTTTACCTCAACTTCTAATAAACTGAAGGAAGCCTTCACAGGATTTCCCAATTTTATTTCATAAGAGCATTATGAGATGGAATACACTGTCAGGTAGTGACTGTAGAATAGATCATCTAGTGAGCTTTATTAGCAGCCCCGAGCCTGCTTCGGCAGGGATGGCGGTGTATAAAAAGAATAAATAAATAAATAAATATTCTAAGGTTTTAATTCAGGAGCTTTAAGCAAACATGTTGACAGGCTCAAAGCATCTCTTACTTGTTTCCTGGAGTTTCTCATTCAAATAATCTGATTAAAAACTAAATCTGGGTTATCCATGATATACAAATGCTGGTGTATGGGTTAACCATAGATAGTTTCCTACTCACTAACTGGGACCATGGTTAAGTGGGATGTCTGAATCATAGAATCATAGAGTTGGAAGGGACCTCCAGGGTCATCTAGTCTAACCCCCTGGACAATGCAGGAAAGTCCCAAATACCTCCTCTCCACACCCCCAGTGATGGCTGTTCCATGCCCAGAAGATGACAAATAACCATCAGGATCTTCAGCCAAACTAGCCTGGAGAAAAATTGCTTCCTGACCCTTCCTGGTGATCTGCTTTCCCTGGGCGTGTAAGAAACAGCCACAAGAACTAAGCACTGATGCAACCCTTCCTGACCCTAGGCCTGCTAGCCTAGGGCGGAGATACTAGCAGGGTGCCAACTGCCCCAGGGTGCCAACTGCCCGCCAACACCCCCGCCCAAGCCTGCCAAAAGCCACTGCTTGTTTGCTGGTGACGGCAGCGTGCATGCCGGCGGGGCCAAAGCCGGGGGGAAGCACTCCCTCCCTGCGAGGTGCAAAGGCCAGCGGGCTCAGGTGCTCCCCCCACCCTCCCCGGCGGAGGGGGCACGCTTGGCACAGCTTGCCCTATGGCTTCCTGGGGCTCCCGTTGTGCCCTTTGGGGCTCTCCTTGGAGAGGGGGGGACACCTTCCAAGGCTCCCCTGTCTGCCAGGCCTTTCCACAAGGGTGGGGGAAGCAGAGCAGGAGAGGCATGTCTGCAGACAGTCCAATAATCCGCCTCTCCTTGGGCTAAAGCGGGCGAGAGCCAGAAGACCCCCCCTGGGGAACACCCCCCGCTTTCCCTTCCTTCCAGCAGGACGCGGCCAGCTCCTCTGGTTCCCTCCTCCCGGGTCGATCATGTGTCGGGGAGCACAGCAAATGGCCCCGCT
>NW_015165239.1:1405516-1407130 GCF_001447785.1 Gekko japonicus | reverse complement strand
ACACGAGGGGGGGGGGAAAGGGGCCCCCAGAAGAGATCCTCGCCTTGGTGCAAAATAAGCTGGGGCCAGCCCTGCCTCCATCTCATGTTCTGCCTAAGTTCACAATATCAGCATTGCTGTCAGATGTCCATCTAGCATCTGTTTGAAAACCTCCAAAGAAGGAGAGCCCACCACCTCCTGAGGAAGCCTGTTCCACTGAGGAATCACTCTGTCTGGAAGTTCTTCCTAGTGTTTAGCTGAAAACTCTTCTGATTTAATTTCAACCCATTGGTTTTGGTCTGACTCCGTACCATACTCTATACGACAGCCCTCCAATACTTGAAGATGGTTATCATATCATCTTGGAATGCAGTCCAGGAATTTCAATAACTTGTAACTTCCCTTTGGCCCATATTCAGTAATAATTCTAAGAAACTATGTAACAAAAGTGCCAAATTCCAAAATTAGGTTTGCAAATGTTTAATTTATTTAGATGTGTTTTCACAGCCTATAAGTATTAAAATTTCTGATTTATAGCAAAAGCCCTTGCAAACTTGAGGAATGCTTAAATACCAATTTATAGATAGTTCTGTACTAAATGTTCTTGGTAAGACTCCAAGTCAGGTGTTACTAATTCATTTTTATTTATATTTGGAGGAAAGTGTTAATTATGTTTTCTTCTGCAGAACCAATAAAAGGTGTTACATAAATTCAGCTTTATCTTCTGACAGTGTCAGCCATGAATATCAAAAGTGTGTACAATTTGTCTTAAGTGATAACATAGTGCAATTTTGCTCATTCTAGTATTCTTATTAAATACTGTGGCTGTTTTTACTACAGCATTTTTGCTTGTCTTGTGTGAGTAGAATTATTTTAAAAATTATCAACACTTCCTTATTCCTGGAAGAAAATTATAATGAAATGAATTAGAGACACAATATTTGTTATTATTGTTGTTATTCATCTTTGCTTTCATTTATATCTGTGAGGGACTTTGGAAGCAATTTACTCTGAATCTCACCATGTTTCTGCATCCTATCTGAAGTTCAAAGAGATTCATGCTTGCTCCATGCACTCAAAATCTGAACAGAATTCAAGCTTCCCTGTTCAGAGGAGAGATAAACTTCTCCAGGACATGGATGACATTCATAAGTTGTTGTTGTTCAGTCACACAGTTGAGTCCGACTCTTTGCGACCCCATGGACCACATCACGCCAGGCCCTCCTGTCTTCCGTCGTGCTGCGGAGTTTGTTTAATTCACAAGTACGGTAAGAATAAAAGTCACCTATCCATTATGCATTGCATCCAAAACCAAACTTTTAAAAAGTTCTATTACTGTTATTCCATGTTTGTAATATATTGCATTAATTATTGGCATTCTTCATCTGTTGTTGTTATTCAGTTGCACAGTCGAGTCCGACTCTTCATGACCCCATGGACCACATCACACCAGGCTCTCTTGTCTTCTGTCGTGCTCCGGAGTGTGCTTAATTTCATGTTTGTTGCCAGGATAACACTGTCTAACCATCTCATCCTTTGCCATCCCCTTCTTCTTTGACCTTCAATCTTTCCCAGCATCAGGGTCTTCTCCAGTGAGTGCTCCCTCATCTGGTGGCCAAAGTATTTGAGCTTCAG
>NW_015165239.1:1404647-1405259 GCF_001447785.1 Gekko japonicus | reverse complement strand
GCTTTCCTCCCAAGGAGCAGGCATCATCTACAACACCTCTAAAATGCAGATACAGCAGATTAACAGTAAACTGTAAACCTGTCATCATGATAACCATCACAAATTAGGTGAATTGCACATTAATATTTTTAAAGACCTGAATGTTGAATTTAAAATTTCCAGTGTCTTCTCAGTCACAATGATTAAAAGCCAAATTAAACATGGAAGTTATAGCATTTCCAGACAAATCTGGGGCTGAAACTTCTAGAAATTTTGAGAGAAGGATGTGTCACAATTGTGGAATAAATTGTGGCACCAGATAAGAGATTGGTAATTACTAAGCATGAAAGTACTCAAGATAGAGACATTTTTCTTTCATAATATTATAAATTGGCAACATTCAATGAAATTAAGTAGCAATACATTTGCATTGGGGAATATACTACTTTGTGCTACCTTTAGGGCCAGATTTGTTATGATATGGATCTGCTTTAGGATTTTTTTTAGGCTTAATATCAGCTACATGTGGACCAGAGCCATGGGACAGAAAAGAGAGGTTTAATACTTTCTCATTGTGTTGCTTTCTTGACGCAAATTGTTATCCTTAATGATGCTATTTATCTTGTGTAGGGA
>NW_015165239.1:1396391-1404486 GCF_001447785.1 Gekko japonicus | reverse complement strand
CTACTTTTGCTTCAAAAACTGTGTGAAGATGCATTCATGAACCCTCAGTTGTCACATCTTGTTTTGTCATTACTTGATACATCAAATTCATTACCACAAGAGCTGGCAATAGCCTCTAACTCAGATAGTTACAAGGACAAAGTTGTACATTGATAGAACCAGACCCCCAAATCTTGTTGGACTTTAAGGTGCTATTGGACTTGAACCTAGCTGTTCTACTATAGACCAACATAGCTACCTCTGAAACTATTTTCATATTCAAAGACTTTGATTACCAATTTTGAGGACAAGCTATTTCCATCTTGATTTGTTTCTTAGCTTCTTAAGATCATCCGATTGTCTACTACTAGATAGAAATGGAATGCTGACCTAGCTGTATTTTGGGTCCGATCTAGCATAGGCATGTTCTTTTTCAGCTATATTAAAACCTAGCTGCCACATTTTCCAGTAGGATAAAGGCCCAGACAAATATTATCTACTGATTAGTATGATATTTACATAAAACCTATTATTTATTTATTTATTGGATTTATACCCCACCCTCCCCGCCAAAGCAGGCTCAGGGTGGCTTACATAAAATTGTTAAAACATAAAATTGCTAAAACAATTAATTGCAGGAAATTATAATTAGAGACATACTTTGCAGAGGCAATTCAGAATTCCTACCAAATGACTTATAAAGTGGGGTTTCTAATGGAAATGCTGACACAAGATTAGCTACAACTGTTAAGCGAAGAGGTAATGAAGGGTTTGATAATGCAGCTGATAATGACTTAACTAATTTTTTTGTTTGCAGTAGGAATAATAGTGAGACTCATTTATTTAACTCCTGTAACCATACATTACCACACACATTTATTCAGCTGTTAAAGTTCACTTACAATTGTGTTAGCCTTCTACAATAAAGTATGTTTCTATTCCAAGGTTATAATGGACTTGCTAATGGGGTATTGACTACAGTTTCTTATCATCCATCTTCCTATGGCAAGGTGTTCATTACTGTTCGCTTAATAATTCCCAGTTTTCCCCACATCCACATAAAATTGCTTTTATTATGAATCCATTCAAGTTGCACTCCCCAGTAGTCACAGCGGCAGCCAGCATTTAATGAAGTTGGGTTTCAGTGTATCACTCAAAATAGCAATTTCACATGCGTCCAAAGGCTGTTTTCCTCCTGTTGGTTGTGGCAAACATGTGCATATAATGATGCCTTGAAAACGTTGTGAAAGTTGTACACTGTCATTTTGTTGATGGGAAAGTTAAACTCAAAGTTGGTTTTTAAAAGGCTTGCTGTAGCCTCATCACTGTTAGAGAGGAACTATTGTTGAACTCATGTCAAGAGTAAAAAGTAGTTTTTCTATTAAAGTTCTACATTACCAATAATTTCTTGGAAAATATAAACTGAAGGAAATATACCAATTACAGTTACAAAGAGAAGGAAGATGACAGAACATCTCTAGTGCAATGCAACTGCTAACTCACTAACTGTCTTAACTGTAACTCTTGACTGACATATCTGCTCATCCACACAGAATCATTTCCAAAACCCCTCCCCCTCTCTGTCACTCACCAATCACACCACTTGCTTGTTTCCACTACTCTAGACTTTCATACAGCCATGCATCCAAACTTTTAAAGACACACACACAGAGTTAAACATGAAATCGTTACAGTCACTGTGTTGGCTCTTGGGAATAAGGCACCCTGTGTGTTTGGAAGTATGCCAAATTTTCATGCTTAGAAATGTCAGAATAAAATAGGATTTTTGTGGGGCATAAAGCTCTCCTAACCTTTCTCCCATCTATTTTACTGTTGACACAGTTTCCCCCCAGTGATCCTACTCAGGTATCACATAAAGAACATGGGGAAATTACGGTGCTATGTAACCAATCAAATTATGCCATGTGATTAAAATCACAGAAAAAATTGTTTGCCCTCAGTATAAATTGGAATGGAGAAAGAAAAAGAATGTCATGATTACTGAGGCAATGCTATCTCAGCAATGAAGATGCTCTCTGTGTTGCTCTGTGGAAGTTTTATTTCAGCATGGTAAGACAAGAAGAAAACTGAATGGGCATCTGAATGTGCATGTTGATTGTCTACATACTTTCAAATTTATTATGGCATGAACTTCCATTGCCAAGAGACAATGTCATGAGATGCCAAATCATGCAACCAAAATATGCTATTCTGTAGTATCACAAGTTTCTGGAAAAGCTACATAATGGTATAACACATACAAATATTCCTCCACTACATACACCCCCTTCTTTCTGTAGTTTCTAAGAAAAGCTACACCTTCAAGAATGAGGTTGCTGGAGCTCATTTTTTTTACAGATAATAGTAGTTTTATTGGGATGCACTGTTCTACCCTGATTAAAGTCATGGGAGAAAGAAGCGCCCCAGAACAAGGAAAGTGCTGTGGGGGCTGTAAACAACCGCATAGAACCCTCAGATAAAGGTTGCCTCTGGGATTCCCTCAAACCATTCAGGCCCAACCCAAATATCATACAAAATAGTTTAAATTGCCAGCTCCATTGCCCTGTTTTTACTTCTCTGTGGCAGTAATAGTGTACATGCCTTATATTCAGAAGGTCTCAGATTTATGGCATCTTAGGAAGCCATTGTTGGCAGAGACTTTTCTCTGCCTGGGACTCTGGAGAACAGCTCTGAACTAAATTAACTACTACTACTCTGAACTAAATAAACCAATGATCTGATTGGGCATAATGCAGACTAATTTGTTCATTTAAGTCTTATTAATTATAATGGAGAAATGTTTAACTTTTAATTTTGGGTAGATCATGTCTAGCTAATGTAAACAAATAGGCAGGACTTGTACTTGTTGGAAAGATAATAGCAGGAGTCAAAGAACCCTTCTATAAACTTTATGAAGTGCACATTTGTGTTTACAGGACATTGTAACAAGCTAAAAGACCAGTTAGGAGGAACATAAACTGCTAAATCTAGAGCTTTGTTCACTCACAAAACTGCGGGGGAAATCGGGCGAAGCCGTGAGTCAAAATGCAGCCCCGCAGCTTCGGGTGTGAAATTGACCAATATCGGGGCAAACAGTGGCGCAACATCGAGGCAGCTCTAGTGAGAAATCAGCCACAGTTTTGTTCTGATTGGTTGCCAAATGTTTTATTTTTCCTGTGTGAGAGACATATATAGATCAAAATCATTGACATTCATTTAATCATTGTTTGTTTCTCATTGGCATGCCAAGACTCTGCTTTGAAAAGCTGAGTTAGTTCTGCTACAAAGAGATATCACCTGAACTGAGATGTAAGTTCAGTGTAATTGTTTCACATCCCAATGCAAATGAAAGCATGTAAAGTGTTTGTTCTATAGATAAAGATTTTTAGATTCTTTTAAAGATTTTTTTCTTGAAAAAATTGAGTTGGTGTCTACATTTCAGTTCTTAGATCTGTTAACTTTCAGCCATGTTTCTGAAAATTTACTCACTGTTTGAATTAATCTTTAAACTATTAATGAGTAAAAAGGTTATATACACACACACAGGGGTCTTTTTGTAGAAAAAGAGCTGCAGGAGCTCATTAGCATATGGTATGCTAATGAGCGACTAGGCTATTAGCATATGCCATGCCCCCTGACATCACCGGAAGTGATGCCAGAAGGGGAAGCAAAAGGGGGGAGGCATCTTCAAAAGCCTCTCCTTCCCTTCCCCAGCTGGCCTGTGGGGGGGGAGTTGGGCCACAGAAGGAGGAAAGAGGGAAGGAAAGAGAGACAGTAGGAAAGAGGGAAAGGAGGAAAAAAGAGAAGAGAAGAAGGCATGAAAAGAAAGAGAGAAGGGAAGAAGGGGGGAAGAGGAAAAGAGAAGGAAAGGAGGGAATGAAAGAAAGAGAGAAGTAAAGAAGGAAAAGAGAGGAAGGAAGGAAGAGAAGGGTCTCCAACCACACCCCATCAAGCCCCTGCCACCCCCACAGATCTCTTATTTACCACTTCGGCGGGGGTTGGGGAAGCCGGCGGTGGGGCTCTCCGGGCCTCTCCTGAGCCGCAGCGCTTCTGCGCGGGCCCGAGGGGCCTAGGGGCCTAGGGGCTGGGCTCTCGGGCCTCCCCTGAGCCACAGTGCTTTCGCGCAGGCCCAGGGGATCCAAGAGTGGGGCTCTCCTGGCCTCCCCCAAGCCACAGAACTTCCGCACGGGCCTCGGGGACCCGGGGGTGGGGCTCTCCTGGCCTCCCCCAAGCCGCAGTGCTTCCACACGGGCCCGGGAAACCTGGCGGCGGGGCTCTCCAGGCCTCCCCTGGCCACAGCGATTTTGGTGCAGGGAGCTGGGGGCGGGGCTTGCCACTACGCGGGCTGCCGGAGCGGTGCTTCGGCACGTTCTGGCCCCAAAAGACACACACACACACACACACACACACACACATATATATGACATATTCAGAGGTGTGTCTTTTGTCCCAAAGTTTTCAGCAAAGTTTAACTGGGCATGTAAATTAGGAAACACAGATTTTAATTGTTCATTATGAGCATATGCTTAGGTCCATTCACACAGGGCAGTGGGATGATCAAATGGCTAAAGCTGAAAGGGAAAAGCAGGAGGTGGCCACTGAAAAGGAAAGTGAGGTATAAAATTAAATCCCATACCATATGTCATATTAGGCATGTAGTAATTACATGAGGGCTGCAGTTTGGGAAATCTGCTCTGTGTGAGGAACAAAGCAGGGCCAGAAGTACTTACCGTAGCTATTCTGTGCAAGATGTCCTAAAGTCACCATGGTCAATGAATTTCAGGTTAGCACAGTGTAATGTGTTCCTCTAGTCAAGAAAAATATGAGCCACAGGGGAAGAAGAGTACCACAGGAAAAATTGCATTTATAAGAAGCATCTGATGATCATGAGTTAATTCTGCGGAATGCCTCCATAACAGGTAGCCCAATCCTTCACATCTTTCCTCAGAAGTCTCATGCATGCCATGGTTAGCCTAAAGTGGTTTTAAACAGAAATAGTTTTCAAAAAGTGGAGGGCTCTTTTTACCATATGTGGTGGACATGCGAAAAAGCAAAGAAATTTTGGAGTGAGATCCATGCAGAGATGGAAAAGATCACGAAACGTACATTTAAAAGGGAACCAGAAATACTACTTTTGGGACTAAAAATGGAAGAGGTTAATGTATCAAAGAGAACTCTGATGTGGTATAAGATAACTACAGCAAGAATGACGTATGCTCAGAATTGGAAACAGCAAGAAGTCCCGAAGATTGAAGATTGGATTAAAAATTATTATTTTCAGTTGAAATGGACAAACTGACAAGAAAGTTGAATAATATGGAAGCAGAAGATTTCTATAATGACTGGAAGGATCTAAAAGAATACTTAGAAAAGTATTGGGAAGTAAAAGACAATTTGTTTAGTTTTAATAATTATTAATCATAGAATGCTTGGGAGATAGGATAAGTTAAAAATTAATTACTACAGTGAAATAATAGTTACCTAGTGAATTACAAAAAGAAAATTGTTGTTGTAAAAATTAATAAAGAGATGGGCAGGAGGTCGAAGCACTGTGGGAAGGCATATATTAGGGAGGAGAAAAGGGAGGTGGGTAGGGTATGGGTGGGTAGGGTATGAAAGGGACAAATGTAAAAAAATTAATGTTGATTATGAATGTTTATATCCTAAATAAAAAAATGACAAAAAATAAAATAAACAGAAATAGTTTTCCTCTCAAAACATTTCCCTAAATATTCTCCCTTGTGGATTTTGATGGTGAGTATTCTCCATTTACCAACTATATCTGGATTTTGACAACCAGTGATGTATTTATTTTCAGTATTTTGTATCTCACAGTTGATATTTTCCAAAATGTGAATATTAACACATAATGGTATTTAACACTGAAACATTGGTGGCTGATAACGCAATGGTATATCACAGTGGCTTTCATTGTTTCTGTCCTCAATCAGTGTTTGAGTTATGGGATGGATGGTAATGGAACTGGTCCACAAGCCCCACCACTGATCTTTCTTCAATTTTTACCCTTACCCCACTGGTCCTAATAAACCATGTCCCCAGCCGGCAGACAAAGGGGGTGCTCTGGTTTTATGGGATAGAACACACTATATTGTGGAGGCTAATAAACAGCTTAATAAAGAGGATCCAATTCAAAAAATTAGAAAGGAGATTATTATGGTATTGGATGAGGCCCTATTGGCTGGCTATATATCCAGATCCACCTATGACTTCCTATTACAATCTGATAATAGAACCCCTCAATGGCGACCGTGTTCTCCCAGAGCTCCAAGAGATGCGTGCTTTGAATCGGCAAATGGGAGGGGGTGTGATGGTACGCATCCCCCCTGGAGCCCTTGCGTTGGGCTCCTAGCCATGGGGTGCTTGGAGGGCCCTTCCTCCAGCAAATGGCTGGCTCTGGGGGGTCAATCCCTGCCTCAACGGTCCCGCCGCTGGTTTCCAGAAATGGATGCGGGGACGCACACCAGAACAAGTGCTTGGTTGCCGGGCAAGTTATTCGAGAAAGGTGAGTTCTACACTGAAAAGTGAGTGATTGTCTAAGCGAAGACACCAGAAAGCAAGCTGAAAGCCTCCCCTTAACAAATCAAGGGGGGGGGAAACTCCCCCTCATAAAGAAAAAACTGAACTGATAAACAAAGTTTTAAGGGGGGGCAGATTGCAAAACCGAATTGACTATAATAAGGAACTTTTGAGAACTTACCAAGCATTTGAAAAGGATCTTGAGACTTTGATAACTTTATCTAAAAAGTAAACAATTCTCAAACATGGTGCCTCCGAGGAGGGAAGAGAAGGATAAGCAACCAAAACTGAAGTTCCCTGCCAGAAATGTCAGCCCAATGAGTACTGTCCCTAGACAGGACACTGCAGGGGGGGGGTATTCCCCACAGTTCCTGGCCTGCAGAACCAGAAGGAGCTCTGTAGGAGGAGGAAGAGGCAGCAGTTGAGCCCAGCAGGTGGACCCATCAAGCCCTCCAAGCCTTCTCCCTCCTCCCTCTCCCCGGCAGCAGTGAGGCATGAGGCCTGCCAATCCTTCTCCCCCTCCCCCTCCCCCAACACCAGTGGTGGCGAAGCCAGTAAAGCATTCTTCCTCCTTCCTCCCCCCAGCAGTGGCAGCAGCAAGGCCTGAGGCCCACCAAGCCTTCTCCCCCCCAGCGGTGGCAGTGGCAAGGCCTGAGCAGCTCACAGTCACCGGCCCACCAAGCCTTCTCCCCCCCAGCGGTGGTGGCAGCAAGACAGTTGCCACAGCATTCTCTGCGCATGCACAGGGAACGCTCTTTTACTTTTTGGAGATTTAAGTATCCCCTGTATAGTTTTTTCAACTTTTTAGATTTTTCTGCAAACCTGGGGACTGCTCCAAGTGTGCAGGAAAATCTCTCTGCCCCCCCCCCAAGTGCCCCCGATGTGTGGGTTTAGATATCCACATGGAGGGGGCAACTTGGCTATTAGATATGTAGATTGTTTAAGGCTGATAATTGATAACTACATAGAAGATAAATTTATTGAGATGTTAAGGTTCAAATTTTCAATAAAAGATGTAATACATTTAATTTTAGCTTAGAGACTCCAGAAGTCTTGGTAATAAAAAGCATGAAAGAATTTTATTATGAAACAGGAGAACTTTACTTAAATGCATTTTGTAGAAGATTATGGTAGAAGACTTAGACACAAAGCTAATTAGTAGAAAACATGTTAACGTATTGTGTTGCATAACTTAAAGATAGAAGTATAGAAAAATAGCAGTGGAATGTTAAGATATTGTTTAAATAGTAAACATATTATGTAGCAAGAGTGGCATTTAGATGTATATGTATGAGGCAACATCAAGGGTATAGTGTATATGCTCAAAGTGCTCCAGAGAAGAGAATTATTTTGGATACATCATCTACAGACATTAACTCCCCAAGGACTGAATGAAGAAGTGGATTGGACTTGCTGCCTCTGAAAATATGTAGTTGTTAGTTGCTATAGTTGTTAGTGCTGGCCTTGTGATCCCCCCCCCCCTTGGTGTTCTCTTTCTCTCCTCTTCACCCCCTCCCACCTTGTAATTTCTTCCTTGGCAAGCATTGTGCAATGCATGTGGGTGATTGCATCATCCCTG
>NW_015165239.1:1365166-1395903 GCF_001447785.1 Gekko japonicus | reverse complement strand
ACTGCGCATGCTCGAGCATGCGCAGTATGGCAGGGGGGCCGGGGATGCGACGGCGGCAAGACGCGCCGCCGATCCCACAGCCAGGATGAAGCGCCTCAACTGGATGAACCACCGAAGGTAGGTGGTTCATCTTTGAGGCGCTTCATCAGGGGAAGGGCCGGGTTGGAGGCGGGAGCGCGACGCCAGGCAGATGTTGCCATGGGATCGCGCCTGTCTGATGCGCCTCCAATCCGGCCCGCTCCTGGCTCAAACTGCCTCGTATGAATGGGGCCTTGGTTGGCTAAGCCTTTTAAGTCTGAGACTTAGACTGTTTCTTTTAACCGCAGTATTTTTAAGCTATGTGTACACTCTAATAAACATTTGTATTTTTATATAATATAGTTGTTAGCTTGACCCTCTTAGTTTGTAGTTGATTTTGGGTTGAGTTCCCCCCTTTTTCAGTTTGCATCATCTTTCACCTGGTATAAAGCTTTATCAGCACTGCTCTTTACTGAAGGTACAATTTTACTGAGGACGCTTTGGCTTAACAATCATTGGAAGGCACTTTCTGGACCAGAAGTAACAAAATAATTTTATTTATTAATTACTCTTTGAATTAGGTTTTGATATTGTAGATTGCATTGGTTTATACTTTTTTTGTTTCTAGATTAGTATCAGTGAAATATCATTTGGCATGTGATTGCATCTTTGGAGGCCTCATTTATATTTTTATTCTGTGCCTAGTGGTTTCACTTTGGAAGTAAGTCAATATATTTTTAGTAGATTATAGGTATTGTTTAATTTCATATTTTTAATTTTTTTACAGCAATTTTTTTCCTGGTCCATCTTGTATCCATGTTGCATAATTGTATGATTGCATTGTATTATGATATAAGCCAATTGGTCCTCATTGTGTTTGACCTCTGAAGAAGGCTATACAGGCCGAAATGTGTCAGGTCAAGTCCATTGGTCCTTGTGTGTAAGATTTTGGCATTTTCACATGAGGTGTGATTGGGCCCTTATATGTTTTTTAATCCTTTGCTAATAAATACATGTATCTTTTTATATTATAAACATTAAGTTTTTACTGTTGGCCCTCTATTCTATTTGACTTAACTTTTCAGGTTCTGGTTCCCAGGTCTCAGGGTTAAGTACCTCCCCTTTTGTTCCCAGCTATATTCTGCCAGAGTATTGTACAAGCTATTCCTATAATTCTGGGGCTATTGTGGACCATGTTTATGAAGACAGATGTGCCACAGTCAGAAACTGCTTCCCTCCTTCAGTTCAGTAGCACAGCTCAAGCATATGGTCCCCTTTGGTGACAGAGTTCTTTTAGATCCTCCTGACATCACAGATATAAGGGAAGTTTTCAAACCAGTTAGTGAGGCCTTTTCCATTTGCCTGGGAAGTGCCTTCAGCAAGTTTTTGTAGCAGTCTCTGATATACCAAAGGCTTTTTAGTATATCAGGAGAGGCTGTCCCTGATTTGCTTCCATTTAATGGTCCAAATACACAGCCAGAGCTGTATGATTTATCTTGCCATCCCCACCAAGGGCTAAAATGATGAAGAACAAATGAGTTTGCCCTTCTACCATTTTCAAATAATAGATGTGCAGAGACAGCTCTCTGCAAAATTGTTGGGAATAACTCTGATAATTCAGTTATGGAAATATACTAGGTTCTTTTCCTTGTTCTGCAGCAGATCTTATGCAAAAAAAAAAAGTTCTGACTCTTTGTGGTTGTTCGTTTGCTTTGCAGAAACCTTTCTCTAATGCCCAAGAATGGGATTAAATTGAGGTAAACCACAGATTACCTTTTTTCATCATCCACAGGAATATTTCCTTGATAAATTTCAAGAAACAAGGAAGGAAGGACAATCTAATGGTGACATGTACTAACTCCCATGGAGGGCAATGTGGCTGTGTTCTGGAGATGTTAGAAGAAATAACATCTCAAGCTGCAATTATTTTTTTACAGTGGAAAGAACAGCATACAGGTTTTGAATGATAACATGCCATAAAAACATTATATTGCTGCAGTTGGGAAAATAAATAATGCATGTCACCATACAGCATGGAATGCTGCCTAGATGAATGGATTCAAGCACTGTGCTTGCCTTTTGCTAAATGCTTATTCTCCTCATTCTGACAACTCTTCCTTTGCCTGTAGCATTTTTTTCTTGAGCTGATCATTCATTCCCTTGGGGGGGATTTAAATCTCATCCTAGATGTAAAAGGGGAGTAAGGAATTGCTAGAAAACTAGGTGCTTGGGAAAGGGGAATTGCTGTAAAACAGCAACAATGTTATAAAAATGGGTCTGGGGTGCGATGGAAATGGTCTTTTTATTTACAAATTTGCTTTCATGAATGTCCTACTATTCAGTCATAAAATGTTCTTGTATAAGCAGATGGAGAAAGACACTCATAACCTCTCTTCCACACAAATGGTTTATTTGATTTGAACTGTCAACAAAGGTCTACAGTTTACATATGGAACTGTTAGGTCAGGTTAAAGGATTCAGTGGCCCACTGTTAAACTACCAATCTTCTCTCTTTGCTAGAGAGATGAAAGCCATTTCTTTCACTATTTTCAGTCTCCAGAATATATATAACTGAAGACTGCAATGATGATTAAGCTTTAATGAATAAATTAGGCAGCCTCTCACCTTAAAAATTCTTTGCTTGGTGTCCATCTAGAGTGAGGGGCCTTATAGGATACCTTCTAAGGAAAAGTCTGAGTAATTTGCTTTGGCTACGGGTTGTTGACTTCAGGACTCACTTTCTGAATCTAAGTAACCATCTAAGCCAGGGGTGCCAAACTCATTTGTTATGAGGGCTGGATCTGACATAAATGGGACTTTGTCAGGGTGGGCCATGTGTGCCATAAAGTGTAATGCCAGGTAGTGGAGATATAAACTTTATAAACGACACTGACAAAATTAAAGGTTTTTTAAAACATTAAAATACAAAGATGCTTAAAACCCTTGTGTTATTTTGTTTATTTAACACTCTTTGATAACTGACACCTCCCAAACCTTTCCCCCCACCCTTAAAAGATGCCTGCCTAGATTGGAAAGGTGGGGGAATAGTGGGATTTGGCAATGCAATTTTAAAAATAATACATCAAGAAGAAGCACAAGAATCACAGCAGAAACTAAAATATAAGCTAAAAATATAAAATGCTCTGAGCCTAGGAAAACATGAAATAGTTGGGCATTGCAAGCTTCTCACCTCACCCCAGGCCTACTCAGAGTGGCAGCGGCTCTCCAGTATAATGTCCCCCTTTGACTGTGGGTTTCCAGGTTAGAGTACTCACTCAGGCACCCATTCTCACGTCTATTCAGCAAAGACAAGCTGGCTCAAAACATCAACTGTTTATTTACAAGGAGACAACTCAAACAAGCAACAACTTCAGCTGGCATACAAACACTGGAAACTGAAACTACTTGAGCTCCACTCCCTTGAAATACATTGCAGCACAGACAAAGTTGCAAAGAAAATGCAGAATTGATTTTTCGTTAAGGCAGACTACTCTGGGATTGGAATGACAACCCCCAGAATGGAATGACAGTCCCTGGGAGTAGCAGAAGTGTTCTGGGAATGGAATGAGGGACCCTAGAATGGAATTCCATTCCCAGAGTGGAATTCCTTTCCCAGAACGCTGCTGCTACTCCCAGAGGCTGTCATTCCACTTTGCACCCTGTCATTCCAGTCCCAGAGCACTGATTCTATTGCTAGAAACAGTTTCAGAGTAATCTATCTGGGCCCAGAGACCTTAATGGAAAATCCATTTTGCAAGCCCAAAAGAACTTCCTGCTGTTTGAAGCAGGCAAAGACAAGGCCGAGGGAGCTGGGAACATCAGCAGCCTGTAGTTTTGTTGGGTGAGGACAGGTGGGGGGGGGGAGAGCCAAAGGCCGGATGAAAGCCCTGGGTGGGGTGGTTTGACACCCCTTGTCTAAGCAATTCATATATCCCTTGTACTGCAACAATGTTGTCAACATTGCTCTTTTGCTCTTCATAGGATTGTGTCTCTTCTAGGTTTGTGACCTGGGAATTTTTGTTTGTCACACTACTTCTTCATAAAAGATGCAAGCACATGAAGCAGGTAATTTCTCCCCTTTCTGTTGAATCAGGCTAATCCTCTGAGAAGCCAAAGGATGCTTGTTTATTATGCTTCTATTTTTAAGAAATTTCAGGAGATGTGTGATGAAAGAGATTTTGAAACTTCAAATAGATTAGGGCCTGTCACATTAGCATGCACTGGGGACAATTTGAACTCAGCTGTGTTAAATCATACAGACCTGTGTGTCATTGTTCAGTACTTGCTGCACTATAACAGTGCCACAATATGGTAAAGTGCATGATAACCGGCAGATCATGTATGGGTGCCAGACGCATGTTTCATGTAGTTGTAGCATCAAATTCAAGTGTCTCTAGAGTAGTGTCATTCTTATTATCCAAGTGCTGATAGGTGTGCACATGTCCACTCCCAGTCTAAATCTTAATATGAATGCAGCTTTTAAACATTTGGCAGATATGCACAGAATTTTGGTTTCTTAGAAATGTATAGTAGTTAAAGAATGGCTAGAAAAACACAACTTTACCCATGTTGTGGCATGGGAAAAGGAACATTTCCCCCTGTCCTTTTGTACTGGGCAAAAAAAAGAAAAAAGAAAAACCTCTGGGAGAAATACATTTTCATTTGAACAAACAGCATGGGGATACCATCATTGATGCCATGATTCATATTGGGGCTACTGCTGTGGCTGCTTGCAGCAAACTCACATGTCAGAAGAGTCAGTAATGGACTCCTCAAAATTGGGCCATGGAATCAACACAGGTATACAGATATAATAGTTGTGCTCATTAATCACAAGGAGTTCAGACATACTGTAGATGAAGGCAGTTTCAGAGGGGTGTATATAGGGGAAACTATAGAAGGATGCCCCACTGCTTAATGCATTCATCCATGCAGGTGATCAATAAATAGTGTGGTTCTTTTGCATCTTTTCCCAGTGCAAGTAATATATATTTCTACCTGAGTTGTTTGGCTTAATTTTCTTTCTTAGAATCCCATCCATTATTCTGACATGTTTCATAGAAAGAGCAGATTTTCTTGATTGCTGTTGCATACCAAAGAAAGATTGCTATCTATACCTTTACCCCCTCCCACCTTCATTTGCATCAGGGGCAATTTAAATGCCATTGCTTGAGAAAGATTTCCAGGAATGTGTCCTAATGAGGTTCTTTGGTGGCATGTCAATGTGATGGATATGTATTTTTTCTTCTTTTTTAATTGATATTTTATCCAGATATTTTTATCTTAACACTTCATTTTTCATATTCTCCTCTTTCTAAGAATCAAATTAAACACTGAAAGCATGTAAATACTCTCTATCCTCATTATCTTATTCCCTTTCTTTACCCGCTTGCCCAAACCGCCATACAACTTCCTCTAATTCATGATCTAAACATTATTACATTCTTCTTTAAGTTATTCAAGACTTCTATACTTCTTTTGCTGGATTCCCTCAATGAATCCTTATTTTATACTTCTAGTCTTTCTTCCATACCTATAAAGGAAGGTTGAACAGGGTTGTCTCCGAAAACGGGTGCTGTAGAGCAAGCCTCTGCAACAGGAGGAAACCCTCCTCCCTCTTATTGGAGGTCTTGGGGGGGCACACCCTTCCCCTCCTTGATATGCCATTGGCTTTAACTATTCCATTCCTATTGTCTATTTTCCATTATTATTATTCCCTCTCATCCTATCTACTAACTCTAACTTACTCTATATACTAACATACTGTCATACTAACTCTAACTTACTTTATGGATTACATTATAGCTCTCTGCTTCAAAACATAATATCACAGTTCAAACACTTCCATTCCTTAATTTGGTTACAGCCTCTAATAAATTTTCCCTGTAATTTCATTATGTGCAGTGAACATTTTGTTTCCCAAATTAACCACGAGATGTCCGAGTGGCAACCATCTGTACTGAATTCCTTTGCCTCTGAGAATTTTTGCTGTTTCCTTAAGACGTCTTCTTGCAATGGTTGCCTCAGCTGGAATGTCAGGAAACAGATACACAATTGTGTCCTCCAGGCTCATTCCCTGCTTGTCTCTCGTGATTGCAAAAAGTTTATTCTTCATCTGGACCTGTTTAAATTTGATGATAATATCAGGGGAAGCTTTTCAGGAGCCTTTTTGGGGATATTTAGCCAGAAGGCAGAGCTGATGATCCCTTCAGAAGACACTCCTTCTCCTAGAAGAATTTGAGTCAGCCATTTGTTTAAAGCTGCAGTGAGATTTTCTTTTTCACCAAAGTTTACAGATACTCCACAGAGTTTAACCTTCTTTTCTCTCAGTTTTGTTTCCTGGAGTATGAACTTATTCTTGGCCCACATCTCAAATTCCTTAAATTCTTTAATGTCGTCTGCATTCTTTTTTTGTCGAGTGAAATGCTGATTCAGCTTTCCTCTCTGTCGTTTTCAGCGCTGCAGTGAGCTTGTCTAATTTCTTATTTATAGGCTCAATTGTTTGTTTGAGCAGTCCAAATTCATTTTTTAACTGTCCAACCTCACCACTCAGAGACTTTAAATCATTCTTGATTTTGTTCCTTATCTCTGTTAAGGCATGCAATAAAACAGTCTGTTCGCTTTGGTTAGGGTTACTCCCCCCTGCCACCATTTCCTCTAACAGAGACACCTCTAGGTCTGAATCATCTGAGTGTTCAAGGTCAGTATTACTCTTTTTGGAAGGTCTATAAGGAGGATTTTTAGTACCTTTCTTTGCTCTGGTCCTTCCCATAGCTGGCATTGGTATTTGTTCCAAACTTGGCTGTATTTTCTGGAAGCATAGCTCTAATTTTTCCATGGGAATAGCAGGAGCTGGAAGGGATGCAGCCAGCCGGAAGCTCAGCCACCACGCCCCCCATAGATATGTACTTCTATTTATGGTGTTAATAACATGTTTCCTCTAGAACAGAGAGCCATCTTGGCTGAATTCAAAATTATTCCTTCTGTTGTTCCGTACACCTGTCTTCCTAAAAAACAATGTTGCAGAAGCTGTGGAAATACAGATTTCTTTTTCTAGATGAACTGCTTGTGTTCTTTCCTGAAAACAATGAACCATTTATTTTCACTTCTAGGTGTCCTTAAGTACTGAGCCATTGTACTGCTGACTGAGAAGACATTTCCCATTGAGAAGTTAGAAAAATCTTAGTTTCCTATTCATATTTTTGATTCAGATCAAAGTCTCCTGGATCACACAGGTATGTGAAAAGTAGTATTTAAGGAATCACAATAGGTTGAGAATTCTTCTTGTTACTATGGTGTTGTGACAAATCTATTCAATGATCCAGGTCAGTATTTCTGAATGCTCAAAGATAGTCAGAAGCAACGCTCCCTTTAAGCTGTGGAATATTGTGAGCAAAACTTCTACTTTATGAGCTACTGGCATTAAATTGTGAGCAAGTGATTTGGTGACTACATAAATTAGTTTGCTCTGGAGCCAACCTTCCTGAGCTAAGAGAAAAATGTGTGAACCAGAGGTTAAAAAACTGTGAGCTAGCTCACACTAATTCAGCTTAGAGGGAACACTGGCCAGAAGTCAATCCACTCCAGAATTTAGGCCACATATATTCATCAATGGTATTGTACTATCATCATGCTTTAGCATTAATTTGTAACTGGAGTTTTCAGTATGAATAACACCTTATAGTTACCATCAAATTGTAAATAATATAGTGCAATGATAATGTATTTTCTAACTGATGTTAGTGCTATTGTGGAGTGGGATAACTAAGAGGATTTTACAAGAATGATGTTGCTGAATAGAAAACTTTTTCATTTTCATTCTTAAGAGTCATTGGTTCTCTGCCACAACAGTCACTATGGTGGCATGCTGGGCCTAGTCTTGAGAACAAAGGTCCAAAATATTTTCTCTTTTCCTTAGTTTACCTGTAACTTAGATGAGGCATCTCTAGGATGAGGACACATTGGCTTAGATCCCACTTAGAATTGCTGTGGGTGCAAGGAGGTGGGTGGTTTTGCTAATTCCCTCCTCCCACAGCACTAAAAGTCTCCCTCAGTGCTGCTACTGGGGGATCAGAGATCTGACCCCAAGGGATAGCTTAGAGAAGGAATCAGAAGTCTTCAGAGGGTAATCAGGAAAAATCACCTCCTCCTTTGCATCCATTGAAATTTTAGGCAGGATCCAAGCCATAGTCTCTGTGTCTACTTTCATTCCTGGTTGTACACTGAAGATGCATGGACTCTATGAAGGATTGTGACAGTGCTGCCATTCCAGATCTGGTACCATAGATTATTGATCTGATAATGTAACCAGTGAACTCAACCATAGTTTGTCTTAAGATCAAGCTAATTAGCCAGAGAAGGACATTCCAACACCTCACTTTGGATGATGATGATGAAGAAGAAGAAGAGGAGGAGAGATTGGATTTATAGTCTGTCCTTCACTACCCAAAGGAGTCTCAGAGCGGCTTACAAACTCCCTTCCACTCCCCACAACAGACACCCTGTGAGGTAGGTGAGGCTGAGAGAGCTCTGACAGAAATTGCTCTTTTTCAAGAACAGCTGTGCCAGAACTATGGCTCACCCAATGTCATCCAGCAGGTGCAAGTGAAGGAGTGGGGAACTATACCAAACTGGCTCTCCAGTGGCAGTTTGGGGTGGAGTGGCAGCAGCTGGCTGGAAGGGAAAGCCAGCTGAATGGAGGCTGTGTGTCTTACACACATAGCATCAAGAGCGGCACAGAGGAAGGCCATATAGGGACCAGTTGCTGCCCCACCCACCTTCTTTAGTCCCAGCAAGTGGAGAAGTCCTGCTTTGCGGGGAAAAGTTGCTTGAGTGGTACATGGTACAGCTTAAATGAGAACCCTGTGGCATCACTTTGGAAGATGAAGGGGTAATTCTCAGACCAGAAGCCTGGGACTTTGGTGCCTTTGTGGATCTGGGACAGGAACCCCTTAAGGGATGCCATTATCTTTGACTCATAGACCTTGTGGGTAGAGAGGACAGGGTGTGGCACACCTCCTTCAAGCACTGAACAAGGCTTTGCAAGGAGGAGCTTAAGCCATACCCATGTGATGGCTCAAGGCTCAGAGCCAGGGGGGCCTTGCCTGTCAGCATATACACATACACAGGAGACCTGACTCTTCTGCATCCCACCAATCGCAGATTCTGATATTAGGTATGGAGTGGGGTTTTGGCCTTTCTGTGCTGCAGATCCACCTTTGAGCAATGTAAAATAAAGTAGGCCCATTTACTATCCCAGCTTGTGGTGTCAGCATCTGCAAGCAAAGATGTGTTTTAATTCCTTATCGCTTTTTGCCTTAGAGTGAAATGAAAGGCCAGACCTTAGCACATCTATGCTAGTTAGCCTGCAGATGTCACAATGAACTATGACTGGAAAATGTGCATGAAACTAGGTGAATACCAGACTCACACATATGCCTCTGCCTCTCTTCCTTGTATGGCAAGTGATGGTTAAAACCTGACTCCAGTTACATAGATGCACAGGTGCAGGGGTTAGCAGGAGTTAGGTTCCTCATCCCCCTCTAGTTGAGATTCCAAAGTTTTGCCTTAACAGTGGTTAAATACAGGGGTCATTTGGGGCCAGAGCGCACCGGAGCGCCATTCTGGCAGCTCGCCCCGGCAGCCCAGCCCCCTCGCTCCTTTTTTCTAGAGTCACGCTGCAGCAGTGGCGCGATCTTTCCATTATATTCCATGGGGCCATGGAATATAATGGAATAATTATGCCGCTGCTACGGTGCGACTCCAGGTCTGTGGAGAGGGTGGGGGGGCGAGCCGAGGAAGGCACGGGGAGGCATTTAAATGTCTCCCCACTTTCTCCCCGGCCCTTCCTGGCTCACCCACCAGGCAGGCGAGCCAGGAGAGGGCGAGGGGCTCCAGGAGCCTTCCTCGGCATGCCCGCTTGGGTGGGCAAGCCAATGAAGGCACAGGAAGGCATTTAAATGCCTCCCCACTCTCTCCCTGGCCCTTCTTGGTTTGCCCACCAGGCAGGCAAGTCAGGGGGGGGGGCAAAAGCAGGCTGGCTGAGGAAGGAAAAAAAGGGGAGAGGCATCTTCAAAAGCCTCCCCTTTCCTTCCCCAGCTGGCCTGACAAGGCGGGCTGGGGGTGGGGAAACTCTAGAGAGAAGGGGTTTAAACTTTCTTATCTCTTCGCTTCCCCCCCAGCTGGGGAAGGGGAGGTTTTTGAAGATGTTTTCCCCCCTTTTGCTTCCCCTTCTGACATCACTTCCGTTGATGTCAGGAGCAGTATTCCCTCTAAGCTGAATTAGTGTGAGCATATGCTAATGAGCTATTATGCTAATAGCCTATTCGATATTCTAATGAGCTCCTGCAGCTATTTTTCTATGAAATGACCCCTGGTTAAATATAAATTTAACCTTAAAGTCCTGTTTTCTGTCTGTGATAATTCCAGAACAGCAAATATTATAGCTGTACCTCAGGCATTTGATATGCATGAATAATAATTTTTAAATGACAGTAACTGAAGCCTCCAGATTTTAAGACTGATTAAGATGTGGGGGTTTTCTAGTTCTTCACCCATGTTCTGTTATTTGTCATCCACAGATCAGCATGGAGGAGAGAACACTGATGAATCACTTTAATTTGGTCACAGACACTCTTGGTTTTAAAATGTATTCTGTGCAGTACAGAAGCATGATATTTGCTTAGAGATGTGTATTATTTTGAGTTTTCAGATTTTGGCAAGTGAGAGTAGAATTCATTCAGTTTGTCCGGATGCAGACAAATGAACATTTTTAACATTCAGCTCATATGCTGAGTAAGAGTACGGCTTGGCCAATAAATAGTACAGAACACTTTTTAATGGCTTGTTTGTTGCAGCCTTTATTGATTCTTATATTTTATCTCCATGCATATTCAAGGATAACATTAAAAAACTACAAAGGAGAAATGTAAATGAAAAAAACATATCACTTGGCTTGAGAGTTTTAGTTCTTTACCATATATTTGCGTAGGTAACTAACTAGTAGTAAATGAGCAGATGAAACTGCCACCACCCAAAAGAAAGCCTTCCATTATTCCTCCTCACAAGCAGTCATAAACAAAATATCTAACGGGGATGGTTGTGTATTTACCTTTTTCTATATGCCTAAAGTGTATATACTTTACAACTTAGGAATAGACACTAAACATGTCTTTTGACATGATATGCACATTTGAAAATGGGACCAAGATTTGGCTCTCAAAGTGAACAAGGTATCTATGTTGCAATTCTGATGTGGGAAAATATATGAAAATATCTTTACAAATAAAATTGCAACATGGAGATAAGACCTCAATTATTGTTAATCAACAGCACAATTGTAAGAATAGTTATCTATATATCTAATTCCCAACATGTCCCCTCTGTGTGGATATCTAAATCCGCACATCGGGGGCACATGGGGGGCAGGGAGATTTTCCTGCTCATTTGGGGCAATACCCAGATGTGCAGAAAAATCTGAAAACTTGGAAAAAATATGCGGGGGGTATTTAAATCCCCCCAAAAGTAAAAAAGGCACAGGGAACGCTCTGAGAACAGCTTCGCTGCCGCCAGGGAGGAGGAGGCTTGGCTGGTGGGCAGCTGTAAGCTGCTCAGTCCTCGCCGCCGCCAGGGTGGGGGGGAGTTTGGCAGGCCGAGCTCAGACCTCACTGCCGCTGGGGGGAAGGGGGAGCAGGAGAAGGCTGGCCAGGCCAGCCAGGCCTCGCTGCCACTAGGGGAGGGGGGAGAGAGAAAGCTTGGCAGGTTGAGTTCAGGCCGCTGGGGGGGGAGGAAGAAGGCACAGGCCTCACTGTGGGTGCCGGGGATGGGGGGGCAGGGGAGAAGGCTCACCTGTGGCTGCTTCCTTCTCCTCCCGTGGAGCTTCTCTCCCCCCCCGCGAGTATCGCGGGTCCGCCTTCTTGTGCCTTTATAAATCCATTGAAATCATTGGGTTTTGAAAGGTGTAAATCTGCTTAGGGGTGCATTGTAAATTATTTGTAATTGGAGACCTCACAATATGTCTTTTCAATATCTTTCTGATGCAACTCTTTGGATGATTATGAGTTAATAAGTATGAGATAAACAGGGCGAAATCCACGAATCCACTTTAAACCCTGTTTGTGTATTGGAGAAGCCAGAAGCAGCCAAATGGGGGCCATCAGAACCCACATAGGGAGATGGATAGGGCTATGGCTCATTGCCAGAGCCTCTGCTTTTCATGCAGAAGGTCCCAGATTCAATTTTTGGCATTTCCAGTTAAAATAATCAGTAGTGCGTGATGTAAAAGATCTCTGCCTGTGACCCTGGAAAACTACTGACTTTGATGGATGAAGCAGACAATGCTGACTTTGATAGCCAAAGGGTCAGATTCGATATAAGGCAGCTTTATATGCTGATGTGCCATCACCTCCTTCATTCTCGGGGGGGGGGTGTAGTTCAGTGTTAGAGCATCCACTTTGCATGAAGAAGGTCCAAGGTTCAATCCCTAGCATTTCCAGTTGAAAGGATCACATAGTAGATGATGTGAAAGACCTCTACCTAAGATGCTGGACTGCTACCACCAGTCTGTAGCTGTGGTCAGATGTGCAGTTTGATCTGTATTTCTTTGAAAGTTTTTAATAAAGAAAACACAGTTTTGAGAACTCTCTCTGTGTGTGTGTGTGTAAGAGAGAGAGAGAGAGAGAGCTGTACACATCACTAACTAATTAAAAAAATGGTGGGTGGAAAACATGATACCAGCCTGACGGCTTGGGTGCGCAACAGAGCAATCAGACAACAGGAAATCTGTTTTGCAACCAGCTCAGCCCGAAAGGATAGGAGTTTCACAGGTATCAAAGAAACATGCAGTAAGAGGGGGGGGAATGGGATGCAGACGACTTGGGCACGACAGACAGATGTTGCTGTCTGATCATGCATTTTAAATCTATAAGGGAACAGCAATAGCAACAGATCAAACTGCACATCTGACCGCAGCCTAAGTAGATGATACTGACCTCAATAGATCAATGGTCTGATTTGGTACAGTACCTTTATGAGCTGGAGGAGTGAAAAGGTGTGGTTTATCTGATACTTCTTTAGATAGCACTTAGAAGCCTAACAGGCAGATTAGGGGAAACTCTAGCTCATAGTCTATCTTCAAGTAGCAGCAGATTGGATTAGTGTGTTTTCAGGAAGGGTGCACACTGGTTGTTAAACTCTAGGATTTAGTTGCCCAAGGTAATGATAAACTAAGGAGCAGACTGAGGTTTTTGTATTGTTCCAGTAAAATCTAGCTAAAGTTTGAGAAACCTGAGGGAAGCTTGTTAACTTTACATCATAGAGAGTGGATGGTTTCTAGACATGTCTCTCTTTCTAAAACAATATATTATAAAATAAAACGGTTTCTCCAATCTAAGACTGTTATAATAATAAATGTATAAGATTTAATCATTTACACCAAAACCATTCTTTCCCTTTGCAGAAAAACAAAGTTCTTGTTTTTGTTACCTGTGTTCTTCTTTTGGGATCTTATGAATGGACAAGTTGATTCCATTTAATTATCAAGGCAGGGGAGAGGTAAAGTGTACCTCCAGAGCAAGCTTGGGAAAGGTAGGTCTGTACTTATCAATATTAATATAATTTACCTCACAGGTGATTAGCCTGGTGGTGGAAAGTGCCATCAAGCCACAGCCACCTTATGACAATCCTGTAGGGTTTTCAAGGCAAGAGATGAACAGAGGTGGTATGCCATTGCCTGCCTTTCTGTAGCAACCCTGGACTTCCTTAGTAGTTTCCTATCCAAATACTAGCCAGTGCTGACCCTGGCAAGCTTCCAAGATCTGCTCAATTTAGCTAGCCTGAGTCATGTGGGTCAGGGCTGGTTAACCTACAGAGGTTTTGAAGTATTTTTTAGTCCTTTCAGGTACAGTTGGAGGTTTCTGTCACTTGTGTGAGATCATGCCCAAGCTCCTAGCCATCCTCTGTTTCAGTTTCTTCTCCGCATTGAGCTTCCTTCAGTTCCCACTCCTATGATATCACATTAAAAATGGGAAGAAATAATTTCACTATGTAAGAAACCTTCTGATTACATGTGCCATATTGTTCCAATAACCCCCCCCCCCCTTTCCAGGGAAAGAATGGCAATAGTCTCCAGTTTGTTCCCTAGAACATAGATAATAGTGAAGCAAGTTAAACATGGTCTTGATTTCTTTCCTGAGACTGCTATGCTATAATTACTTACTTACTTACAAGTAGCCTCAGTAGCCTTGCAGCTCCAGGCTGTGCAAAAGACATGAACACATAAATAGCCAGATGACAAGTAAAGATTCGTTAATCTCTGCCAGGTCATTGCCTGACTGATGGTAGGACACTGCATGACTCATTAATGCTGTTAATAAACTATAATGTATTATCTTTGTTATCCAAGTGCATCACATTCTGGTCTGTCTTTCCACCTTGCTGATAATGTCAGCTCTGACATTGTTCCTCATTCAGATGTCATTTTGTATTCTGCTCTTTGGCTCTGACTTGATTTATAATTAAAACAATGTCATTAAGATCAATGGACTTATTGATTTCTGAGCCAAATAGTTCACATGAAGTAATTTATTTCATTGATTGTGGTGTCCTTTCTATATTTGTTTTGCTTGTGTGTGGATGCTGCTGACTTTTGCTTTAGAAGATTAAAAAAAACTTGAACATTTGAAGTATGATGTCATGTAGTACCTATGTAATTCCCTCATCCAAGTGTATTTTAAAACATATTTTAATCCAATATGATTCTCTTTAATATAATTTTTCATCTACAGTAAATAGGTTATGAAGGATTATTTTTAGGGCCATAGTGAATTTTCCCTCCAAATGAATTACTAAAATCCTCATCTGTGAATTTTAGAAGTGAATAGTCTATCACATTCTTCAAATAACTGGCATATATTGGACCTTCAGTATCATTTAACGTCAGTATCAAAACAACATTTGGCATTATCTGACTACTGAGGTGAATTAGCAGTCAAAATGGCCACTACCTGAGAAGTAGCTGTTAGTTTTTGACAATAATTGACAGCTAAGGTGCAGCACCATTGAGCATTTGAGAGCTGACATTTGTTTATTTATTTAGACAATTTTTATACCACATTCCCAGGGAACCTGCCTGAAGTGACTTCCAAAACAAAACATAAAACATTTTCTAATTAGAATTTTTCTTTGTTTCTATAATTTAGTGAATATTAATTTGGCAGCTACAATGGCATATCACACAAACCTCTGGAGGTTGTAGGCTCAGCTGTACTTCAGCCTCTCTCTCTTGGCCAAGAGAGCAGGGAAACTTCCATTCATTGCCCAGTCCAGACAACTGTGGAGTGACTGAATTTCTGCTGCTCCCAGGGAAGCAGACTGCCTTGGGACAGTCCCTGTTTTCCCGCACTTTTTGGCCTTGGGACAACTAGGAACTGTAGGCCAGCAGATGACGAAGCTCCATTCAACCCAGTGAGTGATACCCCTGCAGGCCCCTCTCTGGAACTACAGCTCAATTAAACCTTGGATTGGGGAACATTTTAAACAAAGAACCGCAGCCATCTTACAGACACAGGTAACTGCCATTTCGTGACACCTACCAACAGCCACTGAGGGGAAAGTTAGTCCCACACAGGAAAAGTGTCTTCATTAAGAGAGAATGCCATTTGCCAGTAATTCTGGCACAGTGGCTGAAGGGGGAGTGGGCGGGGAAGATGAGCAGACCCAGTACCCGACCAATGGCACGCGAGTACTCTTGAGTGGCAGCTGATAGGCCAATGGCTGAGGGAGAGCATGGACTCTTGCCACCCCAAAACAGGATTGTTACATAGGAGAAATTGTACATCCTTGATAATCCAACTGGTGAGAGTTGCCGCTGATGGAGCAGTTTTAATCTCAGACTCAAGCTATTTGAAAAGGAGAGCCCTTTAGAAAATAAGAATCTCCATATCTGGCTACCATGTTCATAACCTAGGACTCTGCCATTTCTCTATATACTTTTTTGTCCAAGACCCTTGTGACGGAATAAAGGTTTGGTAAACAAGAGAGCTGCTGAGTCACATGACTGAGAATGGTGGGGGCAAGACTGCTCAGAATTCTCAATGAGTGACTGTGACATCCTCCTTATTGGGGAGGACTAGTTTCACATTAAAGGTTATCTTTATTTCATTTAACTGGGTAAATATTCTGCTGCCACCAGGAAATTTTAAGGTTTTCCAAACCTTTATGCTTATAATGTTGCTCTTACTAGTTTGGTAGACCGAGTTCAAGACTTACGAGGAACTATGTGGTCCTGAAAAGTATTTCATTCAGAGCTGGTATAAACTTAAATAAAAGAGGATTTATTGAAATAAATACTAAATAAGAGGGTGATACCATGTAACTAGTAAGGTGTAAATGATGTACAATTGCTTTGGTATCACACTGAATCTTTTCCCTCACTGACAGGGATCTTTTCATGTAACTTTGTAACACTTGTTTATCTCAATGCCATATATGTTCACTGTTTCACTCTAGTCTGTTATGACACTCAGACTTTCCTTTAATTTTACTTCACTTAAACTTTGCTTTACTTTTCCCTATACATTCAGCTTTCAGCTCTCCTTCTCTTTCTCACTGAACAACCACAGCTGTCCACTTCTAACTGCTTCAACACAGAACTGTCTACCTGAACATCAACTGTCAACATCTAACTTAAACTCTTAATTGACTCACATACTCATCCAACCAGATTCACTTCCAAAACCCCTCCCCCTCTCTGTCAACCACCAATCATACCACACTTGCCTCTCTCAACCACTCTAGTCTATCTACCACAGCCATGCAACCAAACGTTTAAAGAGACACACAGACACAGACACAAGGAATCATTACAGAGACAGTTAACAGTTAACAGCTGACTTTCAGTTTATGGTGACACACTGAGCAAACTCATCTCCTGGACCTCCCAGGGATGAAATCTGTGCACCAGCATAAAGGGGGGGGCGACGTCTCGCTACCCCCCCAGAGTCTGGTTGAAAGGCTCCTAACCATGGGACTTTTGAGAGGTGGCCTCTTCACCAGCATGATGCTGGGGAATCGAGGTGCTTCTCCATCCTGGCGGTCCTCCTGCTGTGTGTCTGTATGGAACAACCAAAGCATCACTACTCAGCAGCTTCAATTGAATGAGACTCTTAAAATCACGGAGCAAACAGCTGAAAAAGTAAAAGAAGTTGATGCCAGCACCCAAAAGGTGAAGAAAAAGGTTCAAAAACTGGAAAAGAAGCAAATTTCTACAGAAGAACAACTTTTACAGTTACAAATGGAGAAGGCAAACTTGGTTCTTTGATTCCAAGGTGTCCCAGAATTCAAAGGCGAGAATCTGAAGCAAGTGATGAGCGATGCATTAGCCCCAGTGACAGATTTGAAGGCAGAGTATCTTATGAGCAAGATGGATGTGGCCTACAGGTCTTATTCCATATACATAAAGAAGAATAATCTTCCTGGGGAAATAGTAATGAGATTCTCGAAGAGGCATGTGAGGGATTCTATCCTGAGAGTGACTGTGGGGTCACCCTTGAAAATTGGGGACAATACCATCAGGATCCTGAAAGACATCCCATTTGAAATAAGACAAAGGAGAAAGAAATATAAAGATTTAATTCTTTTTCTTCAAACAAATGCAATTGGCTACAGGTGGTTATTTCTAGAGGGCATAACCTTCAAACTTAAGGATAAAAAAAAGAAAAGATTGACTCTGTTTCCAAAGCACGGGACTTTTTGAGAATCCAGTTGGGCAAGCCAGAGGAGTTGGATAAAGAGGAGAAGGACAGTAAGTCCAGTGGCGAGCTGGACCCGGGGTCTTCTGGAGAGGACCCTCTTTCTGAAAAAGGGGTGGCTGCCCCTAAAAGTCCATATAAACTGAGGAGAAGACAAGAAAAGAAAAAATGAAGGCTGAAAGACTCTGAACTGTGCCTTTGAAAATATGGGTTTTAACAATGGGATGCTCTGGGGTTTCTCTCTAACAGTTAAATCTAAGTTTTAAAAGACATTTTAGCATGTCTGACTAAGTTCAAAAGATATTAGTGATTCAAGGAAAGATTTTGTATTTAAGCTGTTTTAATGATCTACTCTTGGGGTTTTAGTTAGTAGTGGTTATCTTTTCTTTCTCCTTAATTGTAGTTCCCTTCCCTTATTTTCTTTGTAGTTTGTAGTCCAATTAAAAAGCAATAAAATATCCCCTCCGGGGGGCCAAAAAACCCCAACAACAGTTAACAGTTAACATTGTCTAGCTGTGGCAAGAACAAAAATTGCATCGATTTGGAGCCTCTGGAGCTGAGTTAAATAGCAAGCCAGCTGTTTGAGGAAAACTGGGGCTGAATAACACTCCTAACTGGTACCCTCTAATAAGAGAGGAGAGTGAATGGAGAGGAGAAACAGTATAACTCCTCAGTAGTCACAAAACACCATATACACTGCTCCAAGGGAACCTGTAAGGTGGTTATAGGAAGGACTAAGGGTCTGGAGGAGACTGGAAAAGCTGGAGTAGTCGTACCAGTCAGTCTCAGGAAACTAGGCGAATGAAGTCCAAAGGCTAACCACAGTCAGTTACTGGAGAGTGGAATCACAAATGGTTTCTGTGTACTAAAGGACAATCTGTGACAAGCTTAGAGTGATAAACCTACAGCCTATGTTTCAGTAGAGTGAAGCTTTTATTTTATAAAGAAACAAAATATCCTGTGTAAATATCCCAACCCCCTTTTGAGTTTTCTGTGAAATAAAGAACTGTGCTGTTTGTCTTTCACAAGCACTGGTGCCTGACGTTTTGGTAAACATTTATATCTGGCAGTTGTCCTCAATCCATCCACAAGAAATATAAACCCCAAAGAGACTACTTTTTAGTGTGAACTGGTCAGCCCTGAGAAAGTAAAGGTGATCAGTCACATCAGAGTACAATCTCTGAATCCAGTATAAGAATATATATACAGGGACGCCCCAACTCGGTCATGGCAACAGCCAGGAAGAGGTTGTTGTGTCATAATCCTATTCAGATTTATCAGCATTTCAAAGAAATGAAGTTTTCAAAGTTTAATATTAGTCTTTTTTACCTCCTGGTGTGTCATAAAATCTGTAATTTAAAAGATACACACACACACACTTTAAAACAGTGTGTGGCAAACAACCTCTGTTCATTTCTTGCCTTGAAAACCCCATGGTAAATAAGGATAACACTGTATATTTCCAAACTGATGCAGTCTATACCACACATTCAACTATATTTTCTGACTTTGGGAAGATCTCAGGGCTACAAATAAACCCAACCAAATCTGAACTTTACCCAGCCTGGATTAAACCTGATACTCAAATGCAATTGAAGAAAATACTCCCTTTCAGATGGGTTATAGATTTATGGAGGCACTTAGGTATCCATATCCTGATCGACCTAAAAGACCTTTTTCATTACAATCACCTTAAATTATATGAGGACATTGGCTTACGATTAAAGGACTGGGAATCACTTAATTTCTCTCTTCTGGATCGCCTTCACATGATAAAAAGTTTCATCTTACCAAGATTCTTGTTTCTTTTCCGAATGCTGCCAATTCAAATTCCTGAGAAACATCTTCATCTCTGTCAAAGAAAGCTCACTTCATTTCTATGGGAAAGGAAAAAATCCAGAATTAATCAGAAAATCTTAACTAATCCTTCCTCTCTGGGAGGTTTGGACTTCCCATTGCTTCACACTTACCTCCACGCTGCAGCACTAGTAACAGTGATTCAAATTCAACAGCAAGAATCCCATCAATCGGGGTTCAGATGGAGCAAGAATATGTGAAACCTTTCACTTTGCAGGAAATTGTATGGATGTTACCCTCTCATCTTCCCAGGACACTTTACAATAATCCCTTCCTCTGTGCAGCTATTAAAATATGGGATCATAGAAGAAAGTTAGTACCAGACATCTCCTTTTTATCCACTTTAATTCATCAACCCTGGCTTCCACCCACTCAAAAGAGAGAAGCTTTCGAAGTGTGAAGATTCCCGGGCTTTTCTCTATTACTTGATTTTGTCTTACAGGGTAAGATTCAAGACAAAGCATACTTTAATTTATGCTTGGATACGCAACTTCCAGGGCACCATTACTTACAACTAAAGAATTTAATGGAGATTCTTTCATCTCAAGGAGTTTTTAAAAATCCAAAACCAGCCTTTGAACATGTTCTAGTAACACATACTGAATGGTCTCAAAGGGTTGATGGACGAGTTGCATAAGATTCTGTTAAGCGTCAAAGACAATTCTTTATTAAAGCACCAACTTCATTGGCAAGATGACCTAACATGAACTTGACAGACTCTCACTGGCAACAAATTTGGAACTCACCTGCAAACTCCACAAAAAGTTTTAACATCCGACTTCAGTTCTTCAAATTAACCTCCTGCTGGTACTAAGGCTGAAGACTCTGAATTGTGCCTTTGAAAATATGGTTTTTAATAATGGGATGCTCTGGGGTTTCTCTCTAACAGTTAAATCTAAGTTTTAAAAGACATTTTAGCATGTCTGACTAAGTTCAAAAGATATTAGTGATTCAAGGAAAGATTTTGTATTTAAGCTGTTTTAATGATCTACTCTTGGGGTTTTAGTTAGTAGTGGTTATCTTTTCTTTCTCCTTAATTGTAGTTCCCTTCCCTTATTTTCTTTGTAGTTTGTAGTCCAATTAAAAAGCAATAAAATATCCCCTCCGGGGGGCCAAAAAACCCCAACAACAGTTAACAGTTAACATTGTCTAGCTGTGGCAAGAACAAAAATTGCATCGATTTGGAAATCCATCACTCCTCCAACTTTTCAGGCTTGGCACAAAATTTTTTGGGACCAATTCATTCTAGCAAAAATCACAAATATTACTCAAGTCTCAAACAGGAATTCATCCTCTGCATCCTCACGCTTCAAATCCATTTGGTTCTGGTTAATTCAGTATATGACAGATAAGAATGTACTTCCAACTATCACTTCTTACCTTCCTTGGATATGTTTCTGATCTAAATCTGGTTCATAGGGCTGTTTGGGTCTCTTATAGCGAACAGGTTTCATTGCAGTTATAAATATTTCCTTATTGTGCTTAGTATATTTACATGATTGTGGTGCATAGGAAACTCCTAAGTGTTTTGGATGAGTGTACATTCTTATGTACTAAAAATGTTCTTTAAGGTTTTTGTTGTTTTTTACTCTTTCTGTGGCTCAAATGTTGGTTATGCAATTTATTTTGTTATTGCTATTTGCTGATGCTTCTTAATAAAATAAAATTAAAAAAAGAAAGAAAACCCCATGGGGTCATCAAAAGTCAGCTGTGACCTATCCACACTTTCCACTACCACCCAAATCTATCTACCGCTTAAAAAACAGAAACCGTAAAAACATAGACCGTGGAGCAGCTTAAAATTTTCAGACTATAAGTACACTAAAATAGGGTTAAAAGATCGTCTTACATAAAAGCCAAAATAAACTGGAATATTTTTGTCTATTGTCTAAAAGAGAGCAATGTAGGTGCCATTTCAGGGGGAAAAAAACTGTCTCTGGTTTCCACCTGCCTTACCTCTGAAGGTGGGAGCACTGAGAACAGAATTTTGAGGAGCATCTTAACTGGCAGATGGGACAATACAGGAGGGGTCAACAGCTGACAGCAGTAGACAAGCGCCGATCTGTATTTATAGTGTTTGTCTCTCAGAGCACATGCAGTAACACCCAGTGTTTAGCTGCTTCTT
The DNA here is from genome assembly GCF_001447785.1 of Gekko japonicus. Lineage (NCBI taxonomy): Eukaryota > Metazoa > Chordata > Lepidosauria > Squamata > Gekkonidae > Gekko > Gekko japonicus. Next base: position 1,374,156 of record NW_015165239.1, on the reverse strand, counting down.
ACAGAAAGAATTCAGTAAATCTAAACTTTAACTTCTGATTTGAAAAGTTGATAGGTATGCTGAGAACTTTGCAGTGAGCATACCCACGGGACAGATACCTTTTGTGTCTATTATGATTGCATGTTAGTTGAGCATTAAATCAGTTTGTGGTGTCATCTTGCTGTGATCATTCAATGTAAGCACCATGTTGGGCACTTGGTGGCTCTGTGGTAGTTGAGTTTCATTTCCTTTGACCATGTGATCATTTTAGTCAAAAATTGATTCCCCTCACCCCATTGGGGCTTGGTCTGGGTACAGGACATTCAGATTGCCTTTGTATTTGCATAATAGGATCTAGTATTTGAATGATCAACATTAGATATGCGTCTTTTCTATTGGTGGCATCTATGGTCACAAGACTTAGCACTTCTGGAACATAAACTTTTGTACAATGAAGATAGAGCAGCAGCAAACCAATCAGCCTGAAAGAAAATAAACCAATAGCTGTAAAACTCTCTGCATGGCAATTGATCGATGGCAACTGCCAAAGAGGTCATTGTAATGTTGAGGGGGGAAAGCATGTTTAGCATTATAAAAATCACAATCATTGATACATTGCTACCTCTGTTCACTTTCAGCCAGAAAACACTGGATCAAAGAGGAGCCAACAATCAGAGAAGAAGGACCAGAAAAGGACTTGACAGCTGGAGGAGGACTGACCCAGACAAGGAGAAACAAAGGAAGGCCTGGTCCAATGATCCAATGACGAGCCAACCCAACCCAATCCAACAACTGGAGGAGGACCCAGGATCAAAGAACAGTTTTTCCAAAAGAACAAGCTTGTGCAGTATGGCAGTTTGACTTGGCAGTTTTATTATATCCTGGCTTTGCATGAAGGGAAGAGTGGGCAAGGGTTGAATCCATGGCTTGAATTTAAGATGTGCCTTTAAAAGTCCATGGACTAAGATGTGAAATTTCCTTTGACTCTGGTTTGTCTCTTATTGCAAAACTCTGCAATATCTTTTTGACCCCAAATAATAATAGGACATTACTTCCACTGAAATCTGAATCTGGGTATTGATCCCTTCACTAAATTGGCTCAGAGAAAGGTACCATAACTATTTTGTATTGTGTTTCTGTGCAGTTTTTTCCCTCCAGAAAAATGTTATGGCTTGAATCCATCAGGACAGTGGTATGAGCACTAGGCACTTCCTGTTATGCAAGAGAGTTCCCTGATTGATGCTGAGTCACTTCCAGTTGCAGTGCCTAGCACTACATTCCATATGGTTCTGGAGGATCCTTCGACCTTCAAGAAAAGCTTTCCAGGGGATACAGAATTGAAATGGGAAGTGGGGAACAGAAAACTGTCCTTCTGTTCATGGAGGTAAGGAAGGAATCAGCCTACTGTAATACAAAGTTATTTCCCCAGCAACTTTCCCCAGGCAAGGAGAAAAAGTATTAGGATTGCATGACAATACTGCCTGAATGAGCAAATAGTGTACACATTAAACTATATGTGTGTTCACTGGAATTAATGTGCAGCCTCAGAAAGATAAGGCTTTAATAGCTTTGATTCTACAGAGAACACTGTCAGAGGACAAACACTTTTTAAAACTTAATCTCCTACTTTAGGGGTATCTACTGTCACCAGAGCATCATTTTTCCAAGAAAGAAGTTCAATTTGGAGAAGGGAAAATCATTTTTCTCTTTTTCAATAGAAGACACAGTTTTGAATATATTTTCCCCCTGCCTCTTATTTTTCACTAGTGTACTTGACAAGCTTTTCTTTCTTAGGCTTTTGTCAGTGACAAGCAGAAGGCATACCCTATTCCCGGGAACATAAAAATAGTTTTATCATTAGTACACCTGCAACAGGTTAGTGTAAATATGTCAAGATGGTACCACAGCCTAATCAAATGGCCATGTTGCACTAGCAGTATAAGTGAGGGGTCAAACAGCTATTCAGTTTCCTACATCAAGATACCAGGTCAACACAGCAGCTCCAGAGCCAATTGTTTGACATACACCATCATTTTAGTTCATCATCCATTTTATTTGCATTTTATTTATTTTTGGTTTTTGTCTACAGGAAACATTTATAACAAAGAGAGAGAAAAATGAGAAAAAAGCAATATATTGACACTATCATAGTGAGAATGATTTCTCTAATAAACCCTTGCTTAGAATTTCAGTAGTACCAGAACCATTTCCATTGGAGATTCATTTCTAGACAATGAGTTAGGTCCCATAAAGCAGAACCCTTATGCTATTCCAGAGTCTCCCTTAGAAGCAGCATTTGGGGGAGAGGGATTTGGGCTGCAGTTGGAAACGGGTAGATGGGGAAGTTGCACTTTTGCAGGTGGAAATGCTTCCATCCACAGAAATCAATGGATAAGTAATTAAGTGTATGCACAGTTTAGCACCAAATGTAATATTTGGGTATGGATTTTGTCAAAAGTAATATGTAGTTGGGAAAACTGCTAACTAAATTGGTGTTCTGTGTAACTGATACATTGATTTATTTTCCATTTAACACTAAACTTTGACACCTACTATAATAAACTAGGTTTTAAATTAAATTGCTGACGCGCAATTAATAACCTAATATCTCACTATTTGGGTATGGATTTTGTCAAGTTTTTTTATTATTGTATCTTCTTAAATGCTTAACTGAAAATCATGGGACTTTTATTTTTTTAGATTTTTTAAAAATCCCAGTATACAGTATTTCAGTGTATACTGTTCCCCCAAACACAGAAATTATCTCCCTTTAGAGAAACTGTCATATGTGAAGGGTCTCTTTCTTCATTGTATGGGCTGACAATCTTCAGCTTGTCTCATTAGAATTAGAAACAGATTTGGTAACGTCTCTGGGTTCCTCCTCATTCTTTTATTCTCATTTCCTTTCTTCTTCCCCATCTTCAGTTGTGTGGGCTGTTTCACAGAGGCAGTGACCGGGCTCCCTGACCACTTGGACCTCTGGTAACACCTCACCATTCCTGTCTAGGCATCTTTAAAAAATTCATTTCAACCTTTATTGGCATAAAAGATGCTGATAAATTACAATCAAGATGGGAAGAACAGAGGCATCTTTTTAGAGTACTGTTTGGGATTCAGAGGGTTATATAAGCAGCTCTCTGGAGGCAGAGGGGCTTTTGGGGCCACCTGTGACTGTTTCTGAAGCACAGTTGAGCCTCAGTTTAGTTCAGTTGTTTGGCCTTTATATTTTATACATGTCTATTAAACTGTGGTGTGTGTGTTCTTATACAGCAAGTAAAAGTTCCTAATATATTATACCAAGGAGCTATGATTAGAAAAAAATAATAATACTGAGATACCCCAGGGTGCATGTGGAAGTACTACGTGTAGCTGCTTTGATCAATTTTTTTTAAAAAACGCACAAACAATTATTAGTTTGCAGAAAATAGCATCTCCATCTCATCATTCTCAAAGAAATAATGAGAGTCTTATTACTAGAATGGCCAACTGACAAACATCCTCACTTACAATGATGCATTTGCAGTTCAGCCCTGACCCTATCTTGCCACAGAGAAGGTCAAGATTTCACATTTTACACAGTTTTGCTGCCCAGAGCCATCACTCTCTACATCCCTGTTACTAGCTAATCAACACCTAAGCTACATCTTGTTCCTCACAGTCTTTCCACCTAATTTCTTCCCAACAGAAATAATAGCTACCAGCCAGTGCTGTAGCTACTTTCCGCTCACACTGCAAAATGAATATTTCCACTGGCTTCTTTTCAACACCTTGAGATCAAACAGCAACACATGAGGCTTATATTTATTCATTTAAAACATCCATGGGCCACTTTTCAATTCCAAAATGCAATGGAAATAATCTAAGGATTTTTCCTCCTGCAGTGATATATCCTGGCCCTGCTGACTTCCCCCCCCCCCGGGAACAAGGAATCAGTAGAATGGGATCTGCTAAGGGGATTCCCACAATGTTCAGAGCTCTTCCCCATGCTTCTCCTATATGTATATAAAACCTATTAATTGTATCATCTGAACCTTTGGAGTTGGTCGTCACCAATATGCAGATGATACCCAGCTATGCATCTTATTACATAAGCCTCCAGGTGCTGCCATCTTTGTCCTGGGCCAGTGCTTGACTGCTGTGGTCAAATGTCTGGGGGCAGGTAATCTGAAACTGATTAAGGCATCTATTCTTGAGGGGATTGCACTCCCTATTTTGGATTGGGGTCAGTTCTCTTTGATAGACAGTGTTAAGAGTTTGGTGGTCCTGCTAGATCCTATTCTCTTACTAGAGAAGCAGATGGTCATGCATTTTTCAGGTGCATTTAACACAATGAAAATCCATGCTACAGTAATTTTGAAACATGAATATTGTAACATGCCCTTAAATCAGAAACTACAATTGGTACAGAATGCAGAGGTCCATTTATTACTAGGGGTTAGCCCAAGGAGCATATTATTCCCATTTAAAATTTCCCCTTCCCCCAGTTATCAGTTTGTTTCTGTGTCCAGTTCAGAGTTCTGGTATTTGTCTTTAAGGACCTTCATAGCCTGGAAGCAACTATGATATCTGAAGGACTGTCTCTGTGGATATGAGCCCATGTGGCAACTTCATTTGGCACAGCTATCGTTGATTTATCCAGGGGTCATTTCGTAGAAAAAGAAATGCAGGAGCTCATTTGCATAACTCATTAGCATAACTTATTTGCATATGCCACACCCCCTGACATCATTTTGAACCGGGGGGGCTCCGCAGCTTACCTGGCTGCTTCTTGCTCTGACTGGAGGCTGCTGGGAGCAGGGGGTGGGGCTTGTTGCATGTGCCCACCCCCTGGGCTCTTTACTGCCGGAGCTCCACTCCTGTACGCTCCTGCAGGAAATGACCCCTGATTGTATCTCCTACCCATGCAGGTGCCCACTACTGCTACTTGTTCACATGATTTTTGGATGGCCTGACTCTGTTAAATGGTCTTCTGGAAGAATTTAGGAGAGCTTAGACTATGATAAAGTTTTGGAAGTGGTGCAACACTGAACTTTTTAGGAGGGCTTTTGGGATCTCTTGACATTGGAGACATTTTGAAGATGTACATCTGAAATTTTTCTATATTCATATAGAATATACAAGGGGGAAAAACCTAAGAAAAAGGCAAGATAAAATATGCAAAGATGTCCATAACATGTGAAATTATCATACTTAAGTTAAAATATGGATACGGTTGCAAAGCAGCTCTGCTATTCAGATATCTTGAGCAGTGGTTTGATTGGCATTATAAATTATCATTCTTGCTGTGCTACTTGTGTTACTTCATTTTTGTTGTTATTTATTCTCTGAAAGTTTGGAGTGCTTTTACTGACTGCCTTCATCCCATTGTTGGGGAGAAAGACAGCCATATCAATTTTCAAAATAAAATTACATTAATAGGCATTGGAGGGAAGAGTGAAAGTGTGAGTATAGTATCGTGGAGTACCCGTCTGACAATTAAACTTTACACAAAGCCTTCATGTCCTTAGTCAGGTTTGACTAATGGTGATGTTGCTTTCCCTTCCAAGCTTTCATTTTTGAAATGGTTTCCCTCCCCTGGCTTCTACACATTTCCTGCTACTGTCATGAGGCTAGTTAAAAACAAACAGTTTTCAAGAGCAACAAAATCCCCAAACTAGTGATTTTGAAGTTATATCTCTAGGCACTAGAACTGCCACGGTGTGTTTTTCAGGGAAGTAAATGAAGTCAATTTCCTGATTACCCAAAGGTAATTTAGATGCAGCATGCAGGACAGGTTAGTTGAGTATTCCAGCACCAATCCAATGCTACTTGTTTGTTTGGTTACTATTTTGCAATTTATTTATCTAATAAAATTCCACTCAAATGCAATATGTTTCCCCCCTCCAGTAACGCTCTTGTTTGCTCAGAGTAATAGAATGAATGAGTGGTTCAGCGAGGATTAACATTCATAGCCTTAGTTCTCTTCTGTAATCACTGTACAGCCACAGTGACTTATAGCTCTAACAACATTTGAAAGAATTTTTTATGTAGTTGCCCCTCAAGTGGTGCAGCTGAATAACAGCATTACTTTGAAGCAAAGCTTCACTAACATTCTGTTCAAGAAACAATAGTGATGCTGCAAAGAGCCAAAATGGGTATTAGGACCAGTTCATGCCAATACAAGTGGATACATGTTGGCCTATTTTAAAGATATTGTTTTGTGACTTTGTCATTGAAGTTTCATGAAATCATACACAGTAAGCCAATGCTAATATTTGTAGAAGGCAACATTCCTAGGGTTCCTATATCCAGGCATCAGAATGCCGTAACTAACACAAGGAAAATAGTTAATGACTACTTAAAGTTCCAGAGTCTTGTGGAACCTCATAGTCTTTTATTCCAACATAAACATTCCAACAACATAAACCTCTGTGGACTAGAGCCCACTTACTGGGATGCATGTATTGAGGATGCATTACATACGTATGAATATTTATGTACAAGACTATGTTTCATCCATCAGGGAAAACAGCACATAGAAAATAGAATATAGAAAAAAGCCAGGGAAATGCTATATCTCATAGAATATGCAAAAATTTACGTGAAATAGATGAAAATACAAATATAACAAGAAAGTACAACAATATATAAATGCAAACAGTGCAACAGGTAGCCAAATAACGAAGGCTCCAGATTCTTCTCTTCGTTTCATGAATGTCACTTCATCAGAAGTAAGTATTCTTGACTATAAAGTAGAATACAGCATAATTTATATTCTATAACATATATCCTAAACAATGTATAAAGCTAATGTGAATTGGACCCTGAGAAACAAATGATAAAATATTATACCACAATCTTGTTGTCCTTATTTCTTTTCACAATGTAGAAAAATCAATTTTACAAATCTGTAACAATATTAAAACATTAATGTATGGAAATAACCTTATAGAAATAACATCATATTACAATAATTTATAATGATCTATAATAATTTATACACTCACCAAGCGTCTTGTACATATTCTATGAGATATAGCATTTCCCTGGCTTTTTTTCTATATGCTGTTTTACCTTACAAGCTAGGAGGTCTCTTATTTTGCCTCATCAGTCAGGGAAGCAGGAAGAGCCACAAGCCAATGGCCAATAAGCAATGGAAGAAATAAAAAGAATGACTATAAATACAATGATAATTCTACTAACATCTCTCAATGACTCCATCACTCGAAGGTATTCAGCCAGGCCAATGACTCCATCACTCGAAGGTATTCAGCTGTAGTATTGTCCACAGCTTTGCTGTCCACAGATGAAATTTTCTCAGGAAGGATGAGCAGGTTACCCCATTCAGGGAAGCAGACCTTTCCCAATTTCTTTAAGATACTGGATCTCTGTGGTTATTTAGCAGACTTCTTACCTCTCACCTCTGGTCTTGTTACCTCAGGTTCAAGCCTGATTTTATGCACCCCAAAGAATGACATGGTACACTACTTTGGATTTCAGGTGATGGACTGCAGCTTTGAATTTTCCCATGGAAAATTCAGTGCAAATAGAAACTTTGCACAGTGGGGGGGGTGTGTGTGTCCGCCTGCTCTCCTTGCAAGCTGTCCTGTTCTTTCAGTTTCAGTGAGTTTTTAGTATTAACTAAACATAAACCTCATGGTCCTGCACCTACAGTCTGATGACTTCTATTCTACCACTTCATCATTCATCTACCTTATTCCCATGACACTCTCCTCCATGTGTAAATCAAGCCTCATACAAAAAACATTATCCCCATAAGTGGATTACACTTTAATCACCTATAGGTCACTGGCTGATCAAAACCTGTTGTCCCCTTCTGAATATTGCAGATCACATTAGGTCACATTATGACAAGAATGCCTAGTAGGAACAATGGGAGACACCTGATGACTGAAGTCTCATTGGATATAATGGGAGCCAAGAATGCCAGTTGACCTGCATGGGCTCTATTGGAATACATTACAGCTAGAGTTGCCAGCCCCCAGGTCCAGGCAGGGGTTGCCCCACTTCTGGTGCCTTCAATCTGTCCCTGGCCAGAAGGCCAGTAGGGGAAGCCCCACCCCCAAGCCCTGCCCCCAAGAGCAACCACTCGCTCAGCCACCCGTCTCCCTCCTCTCTTGCCCAATTTAAAGTGCTTCATCTGTTTGGTGTGGACCACATGGCCCACTGATCAGCTGGAAGGCCCTTTAAATCTTGCAGGAAGGAGGGAGATGGGTGGTCTTCTTGCAAACTGAGCATGCTTTTTGTAAATCCTAAAGAAGCATTACCTGAATTACCTGATTTGTGATTATGGAAGAATTGCAGGATTACGTATTAATTATAAGAAGTCTGGAATATACTATAAATAAATATAAACCCAAAAAATGGGTTTGAAATTCAAAATGAGTTAGGATTCTCCATACATATTAAATCATTCAAATATCTGGGAGTACCTATCCCAAAGAATTTAAATAAATTACAGCAGCTAAACTTCCATCCGGCTACCCTACAAATAAGAAGAGGTATTAAAAGACGGGGAGGACCTATCCCAAAGAATTTAAATAAATTACAGCAGCTAAACTTCCATCCGGCTACCCTACAAATAAGAAGAGGTATTAAAAGAGGGGTAGAATCAAAATGATGGCACTCCCAAAATTAAATTACTTTTTTCAAATGCTTCCCATATATATCATATCAAAGGATCTAGCTAGCTGGAAAAAAATCTTTACCAATTTTGTTCATCATGGTAAAAGACCAAGACTTATGAAGGCTTTAAGATACAAAAGGGCAGATCAAAGAGGATGGGGAGAACCAAAAATAAGCAAATATTATGAGGCAAACCAATTGAGAGCCTTAGTGTCATATTTAAATGGAATCTCTGATAAGTCATGGAAGCAGATGAAAAACATTTACATTTAATTGCGAAAATAGTTTTTGGAGGGGAAAAAGAAAGAGACATTAAATGGGTAGAGAACCCTTTCCTATATACTACAATAAAAACTTGGGTTAAATGGAAAAATAAACTGATCCCA
>NW_015165239.1:1361616-1364222 GCF_001447785.1 Gekko japonicus | reverse complement strand
TGGTTGAAAAAGACGTTCAGTCGAAACGTTCTAACTTTAAACATCCTTGGCATCGTTTTGGGCTTCTGTCTTCGGATGAAGTTCACCTATTAAAATTAAGTAGAAACCAGCATGACTTACTAATGTGTTTTCAATAAGTATGAACATGATTTTATTTCATACACAACCAAGAACAATATTCAAAGTATGTTTAAACCCTTCCTCAGATTATGGGACAAAGTTAAGTAAGCCTCTCTCTATACTTTAACCATGTTGTTATACATTAATTATGTATGTTTATAGGAAAAGAAAAAAGAAGGGAAAATAATTCCTTCTCTTTGTATTTATGCCGAATGTTTAGTTCTCTACCAATGCCTTAATTTGCTTGTTTTTTACTTTTCTAGTTATGTGTACACTGTAGGTTGTTCTTCTATATGGTGAGTGGGGTGAGTACTTGATGTTTATATCTTTTTCCCTATATTCAAATAAAAAATATTTTTAAAAGAAATAAAAGATGGAAAAGAAATTGGTGAAAGGATAGGAAGTGCCAGCTTGGATGGTGCCCATCACTGTCCTCAACCAAAAGTCTGGTGGAACATTTCTGCCTTCCAGGCCCTGTGGAATTACATCAAGTCTCACAGGGCCCAAGTGTCACTTGGGAGAGAGTTCCACCAGGAAGGAGCCAGGGCCCAAAAAGCACTGGCTCTGTTAGAAGACAGCCAGATGTCTTTTGGGCCAGGAATCACCAGTCTGTTGTTCTCATCAGAGCGTAAAGCTTTTGGGGGGACATACCAGGGAAGGTGGTCCCAAAGATATATGGGTCCGAGACCACCTTGAATGTCAATACCAAAACCTTGAACCTGACCTGGTACTCTACTGGAAGCCAGTGCAGCTGGTGCAGCACAGGTTGAATATGTGCTGAACTTGGGGTTCTTGTCAGGACTTGTGCTGCCATATTCTGGATCCGTTGGCATTTTCAGTTCAGTCTCAAGGGCAGGCCAGTGTAAAGTAAGCTACAGTAATCTAGCCTGGAGGTGACCATTGCATGTATTATTGTGGTGAGGTCAGGGCTTCTTAGGAGAGGCTCCTTCCCTATGACTAGCTTATCTTTGGGTAAGATATTTTAATGGGCTCATGTAACTGTTTTTTTGGTTTGTTCTTTTGTTTTTTTTGATGAGGATGGCTTATTAGCTGCCCTGAAATGGGACACTTTCAGATTGGGTTGGATTTATCAGTGAGAAACTGCCACTTGTTGGCATGACAATTTCTTTTATTACTGACATGGGTAAAACAAAAGCTTTTCCTCTAATTAAAAGGTGAGTTTTAGAAATTAACAAGTGGGGACCCGTAAGAAACTTGAGGGAGCAGCTATCCCATTTCCCCCACCTCTGCTTCTTCCCTTCTCCCTCTACTTCTCTTACACTCCTTTCCCCTCCTGCTGCTCCTTTTCTTACTCTTTCTCTCTCCCCCTCCATGCCTGTCACTTTCTACCTCCATCCCATCAAACTTTCTGCCCCTGTCATTCTCCTGGCCTTCCACCTACTCCCCCCACAGCAGCAGTGACAGCAGCTGCTCTCCAGGAATCACAATGGATAGCCCAAATACAGAGATAAGTTCCTCTTAGGGTTTCCAACTCCCTGTTGGGAAATTCATGGAGACTTGGAGGTGGAGCCTTGGGAGGATTAGTTTTGAGCTTGGAAGTGACCTCAGCAGGGTATAATACCATAATCTCCACCCTTCAAAGCAGCCATTTTCTCTGGGGGAACTGATCTCTGTCATCTAGAGATCAGTTGTAATTCTAGGATATCTCCAGCCCTCACCTGGAGGTTGGCAACATTAGTTACCCAAGAGGAAATTACTGCATTGGAGGGTGGAGTCTATGGCATCATATCTGTCTGAAGTCCCTCCCCGCCTCCAATATCCATGAATTTCCCAACCTGGTTGGCATCCCTATGTCCCTCCCACCCAACAGCCAACCTATGGCTGCGGTCACACATAACAGAAGCCACACAAGTGAATCTGCCCCTCTGTCTTCAACTTTCCTCCTTTCCCACTGCAGCTTCTACTGAGGAAAACTATGGTCTTTCTCCACAGTGGGGACTAAAGCAGTTGACATTATTCTTTCCTCCCTTTTACCCACACAACAACCCAATGACATAGTTAGGCTGAAAGTATGTGACTGGAACAAAACCACCCAGTGAGCTTCCATAGCAAGATGGGGTCTAAACCAGGGGTCTCACAAACCCTACTCTGAAGCTCTGACCATTATACTACACTGACTTTCATAGGATGGCTGCTGTTGAACAGTAGCAAGCAGCCAGACCTGGTTGAATCATGCAAGTCAGGTGGTATCCAGTCATCCAGGGGGTGCTGCTAGGCCTAGGTTTGCCAGACTCTAGGTGGGACCTGGAGATCCTCCAGAATTACAACTGAAATCCAGACAACAGAGGTCTGTCATCCTGGAGAACATGGGTGGACCCTGCGGCTGAGGCCTCTCCCCTTCCCAAGCTTTGAACTCCTCAGACTTCACCATAGAATTTTTAGGAATTTCCCAACCTGGAGCAAGCAATCCTAGTCCCAGGCCTGGCTCTAAAGCCCCTGCTATTTAGCCATTGATACTACAGGAG